>NC_052330.1:35685543-35840868 GCF_016432855.1 Salvelinus namaycush
TTAACTCTGGAACCACTGTATGGAAACACCTGCTTTCAATAGACTTTGTATCCCTCGTTTACTCAAGTGTTTCCTTTATTTTGGCAGTTACCTGTATGTGTGGCACATGAAAACCCTACAATTGTTTTGTTAAATATGTCGCCATTTCAAACTTAATTCATTGTATTTTACATCCTACTAGTTCTCTGGTAATGTCACGATCGTCGTAGTGAGGAGACCAAAGCGCAGCGTGACGTGAAGACATATTTTTTATACAAGACGACTAAACACGAAGAACACTAAACAAACTAACAAAATAACAAAACGAACGTGACTGCTATAAACAAAGAGTGTATACATGCAACTTCACATAGACAATAACCCACAAACCATTCTGGCAAGTGGCAACCTAAATAGGATCCCCAATCAGAGACAACGATAAACAGCTGCCTCTGATTGGGAACCAATCTAGGCCACCATAGACCTACATAATGCCAGACTACACACACACACCTAGACATACCAAAACCCTAGACAAGACAAAAACACACATACCACCCTCGTCACACCCTGACCTAACCAAAATAATAAAGAAAACAAAGAATACTAAGGTCAGGGCGTGACAGGTAAAGAGGATCACGATACAGTACATTAACAGACAGCTGGGATGCCAAGCCGAAAGCCTGGTCTAAGGTTCTTCGGAAAAACATTGGCTTGCATTACAAATGCCCTCCTATTGCATATACAGTACAATCGGAAAGTATTCAGACCCCTTGACTTTTTCCACATTTTGTTACGTTACGCCTTTTTCAAAAATGGATTAACTAGTTTTTTCCCTCATCAATTTCAAAAACAATACCCCATAATGACAAAGCAAAACTATTTTTTTTAATAATTTTTTTTATAAAAAGATTTATGATGGAAATATCACATTTGCATAAGTATTCAGACCCTTTACTCAGTATTTTGTTGAAGCCACTTTGGCATCAATTACAGCCTCGAGTCTTCTTGGGTATTACGCTAGAAGCTTGGCACACCTGTATTTGGCGAGTTTCTCTCATTCTTCTCTGCAGATCCTCTTAAGCTCTGTCAGGTTGGATGGGGAGCGTTGCTGCACAGCCATTTCCAGGTCTCCCCAAAGACGTTTGATTGGGTTCAAGTCCGGGCTCTGAATGGGCCACTCAGGACATTCAGAGACTTGTCCCGAAGCCATTCCTGCCTTGTCTTGACTGTGTGCTTAGGGTCGTTGTCCGGTTGGAAGGTGAACCTTCACCCCAATCTGAGGTTTTCATCTAGGATCTCTCTGTACTTTGCCCCGTTCATCTTTTCCCCGATCCTGACTAGTCTCCCAGTCCCTGCCACTGAAAAACATCCCCACAGCATGATGCTGCCACCACCGTGCTTCACTGTAGGGATGGTGACAGATTTCATCCAGACATGACGCTTGGAATTCAATCCAAAGAGTTATTGGTTTCATCAGACAATAGGATCTTGTTTCTCATGGTCTGAGAGTCTTTAGGTGCCTTTTGACAAACTCCAAGTGGGCTGTCATGGGCCTTTTACTGAGGCGTGGCTTCCATCTGGCCACCCTACCATAATGATTGGTGGAGTGCTGCAGAGATGGTTGTCCTTCTGGAAGGTTTTCCCATCTCCACAGAGGAACTCTGGAGCTCTGTCAGAGTGACCATCGGGTTCTTGTTCACCTCCCTGACCAAGGCCCTTCTCCCCCGATTACTCAGTTTGGCTGGGCGACCAGCTGTGGGAAGAGCCTTGGTGGTTCCAAACTTCTTCCATTTAAGAACGATGGAGGCCACTGTGTTCTCTACATTTTTATTTAACCTTTTTTTAACTAGGCATTCTTATTTACAATGACGGCCTACCCGGACGACGCTGGGCTAATTGTGCACATTCCCAGAGTCCCATTCACAGCCGGTTGTGATACAGCCTGGATAGAAGTTATTGGGGATCTTTGATGTTGCAGATACCCTTCCCCAAATCGTTGCCTCAACACAACCCTGTCTTGAAGCTCTACGGACAATTCCTTCGACATCATAGCTTAGTTTTTGCTCTGAAATGGACTGTGGGATCTTATAGAGACCGCTGTGTTCCTTTCTAAATCATGTCCAATCAATTGAATCAACAAACATCTGTAAAACACTGGTTTTGCTTTCTCATTACGGGATATTGTGATGTCACTATGGGGTATTGTGATGTCACTATGGGATATTGTGATGTCACTATGGGGTATTGTGTGTAGATTGATTATATATATTTTCTTCATCCATTTAAGAATAAGGCTGTAACGTAACAAAATATGAAAAAAGTCAAGGGGTCTGAATACTTTCCTAATGTACTGTAGGGTGTAATATATAACACTATGTTCCCTATGGCCCCTGGTCAAAAGTAGTACACTAAATAGGGAATAGCTTGCCATTAGGGATGTAACCATTGCCGCATAATTTAATTTACTTACTCTATTAATTAAACATTACAGGTTTTGACAATTGACATTGTTCAAATCCTTAAACTAACTTCCTAAATTATATCGATTTCAATGTGACGGATTCTTAGAATTTTCTCCAACAAGCTGAAATAAGTCAGGGTTTGAAGCCGGATCGACCGTGCTTTTTACTAAAGCGTTAAACTCCTTAGATCTCATGCAGGGTTACTCTTCATCAGGGGTTGGAACTGATTTAGGGAACAGAACGGAAAACCAACATTTTCTGAGGCACAGAAGTGGGAACGAAAGAAATCTCTAGTGTTTCGGAATATAACCATTATGTTCATATCTTAAAAACTGGATAATAATGTTATTTTTTTGTTCACAAAATATTCCTAATGTCTAGTATACAGTTGAAGTTGGACATTTACTTACACTTAGGTTGGAGTCATTAAAACTAGTTTTTCAACCACTCCATACATTTCTTGTGAACAAACTATAGTTTTGGCAAGTCGATTAGGACATCTACTTTGTGCATGACACAAGTAATTGATACAACAATTGCTTATAGACATATTATTTCAATTATAATTCACTGTATCACAATTCCAGTGGGTCAGAAGTTTACATACACTAAGTTGACTGTGCCTTTAAACACTTTGGAAAATTCCAGAAAATGATGTCATGGCTTTAGAAGCTTCTGATAGGCTAACTGATATAATTTGAGTCAATTGGAGGTGTACCTGTGGATGTATTTCAAGGCCTACCTTCAAACTCAGTGCCTCTTTGCTTGACATCATGGGAAAATCTAAAGAAATCAGCCAAGACCTCAGAGAAAAAATTGTAGACCTCCACAAGTCTTGTTCATTCTTGGGAGCAATTTCCAAACGCCTGAAGGTACCACGTTCATCTGTACAAACAATATTACGCAAGTATAAACACCATGGGACCACGCAGCCATCATACCGCTCAGGAAGTAGACGTGTTCTGTCTCCTAGAGATGAACGTACTTTGGTGCGAAAGGTGCAAATCAATCCCAGAACAACAGCAAAGGACCGTGTGAAGATGCTGGAGGAAACAGGTACAAAAGTATCTATCTAGTACTACTATTATTCTGACATTTCACATTCTTAAAATAAAGTGGTGATCCTAACTGACCTAAAACAAGGATTTTTTACCAGGATTAAATGTCAGGATTTGTGAAAAACTGAGTTTAAATGTATTTGGCTAAGGTGTATGTAAACTTCCGACTTTAACTGTACAATTCTGTAATTCAGTGAAGTTATTATGCTATTGATAGCCTAAACAGATTCCAATTCACTGCATGATGCTCAGCTCGTCAAGCCCCCTGTATGTCCAGCTATTAATTCACTAGTTACCCAAATATAAGATGGCTCCCCTGGGTCCAGCTATGACTTTACCAGTTACCCAAATAAAAGATGGCCTCCCCTGGGTCCAGCTATTAATTCACTAGTTACCCAAATAAAAGATGGCCTCCCCTGGGTCCAGCTATGAATTCACTAGTTACCCAAATATAAGATGGCCTCCTCTGGGTCCAGCTGTGAATTCACTAGTTACCCAAATAAAAGATTATAGCGTCTGTGAAAACATGGGCAGCGTCATTGAGGATATCTCAATTTTAAAGTAGTATATTTTCTTCTTCACAATTGGCTGATTCCTCCGGGTGACCAGCTTGGACATAACTCCAATAGGGTCACCAGGGCAACGCTCGGTTGCCAAACGTTCTCGAACGTTGCATATAGAAATTCCACGAATAGAGCCGACGTGATTCCTTATTCTACATGTCGGAGAGGCATGTTTGTTCTACATAGCATATTTCTATCTGAACGTTCCAAAAAATGTGTGTCCTGCTGAATGCACCCCCAGGAGGGATCAGCAAATGAAAGTTGGAAGTCCCACCCAGTTGACTACATTAAAATGGTGGAAGCACTCAAGCACTCAATCAAAGATGGCCTCCCCTGGCTCCAGCTATGAATTCAATGGTTACCCAAATCAAAGATGGCCTCCCCTGGCTCCAGCTATGAATTCAATGGTTACCCAAATCAAAGATGGCCTCCCCTGGCTCCAGCTATGAATTCACTGGTTACCCAAATCAAAGATGGCCTCCCCTGGCTCCAGCTATGAATTCACTGGTTACCCAAATCAAGATGGCCTCCCCTGGCTCCAGCTATGAATTCACTGGTTACCCAAATCAAGATGGCCTCCCCTGGCTCCAGCTATGAATTCACTGGTTACCCAAATCAAAGATGGCCTCCTGGGCCCACCCCAGGCTTGTGTATTGGAAAGCTGTTATATTGTTTGGCCATTTTCCCTTTCTTTGAAACCACCCCATCTTTGTATCTGTGCCGTTATAGCGTCTGTGAAAACATGGGCAGCGTCATTGAGGATATCTCAATTTTAAAGTAGTATATTTTCTTCTTCACAATTGGCTGATTCCCCCGGATGACCAGCTTGGAAATAACTCCAATAGGGTCACCAGGGCAACGCTCGGTTGCCAAACGTTCTCGAACGTTGCATATAGAAATTCCACGAATAGAGCGGACGTGATTCCTTATTCTACATGTCGGAGAGGCATGTTTGTTCTACATAGCATATTTCTATCTGAACGTTCCAAAAAATATGTGTCCTGCTGAATGCGCCCCCAGGAGGGATCAGCCAATGAAAGTTGGAAGTCCCACCCAGTTGACTACATTAAAATGGTGGAAGCACTCAATGACGCTGCCCATTCTAAGATAGATGCCTCTATCATTCTCAATGGACTTGTCTTCACTGGTTACCCAAATATAAGATGGCCTCCTCTGGGTCCAGCTATGAATTCACTGGTTACCCAAATCAAAGATGGCCTCCCCCGGCTCCAGCTATGAATTCACTGGTTACCCAAATCAAAGATGGCCTCCCCTGGCTCCAGCTATGAATTCACTAGTTACCCAAATCAAAGATGGCCTCCCCTGGCTCCAGCTATGAATTCACTGGTTACCCAAATCAAAGATGGCCTCCCCTGGCTCCAGCTATGAATTCACTGGTTACCCAAATCAAAGATGGCCTCCCCTGGCTCCAGCTATGAATTCACTGGTTACCCAAATCAAAGATGGCCTCCCCTGGCTCCAGCTATGAATTCACTGGTTACCCAAATCAAGATGGCCTCCCCTGGCTCCAGCTATGAATTCACTGGTTACCCAAATCAAAGATGGCCTCCTGGGCCCACCCCAGGCTTGTGTATTGGAAAGCTGTTATATTGTTTGGCCATTTTCCCTTTCTTTGAAACCACCTCAGAAAAGAAGAGGAGAAGTGAGAGGGATAACTGGGCCAAAAATCTGTCTTCTCCAGCAGGTGTTTTTTTGTTGATGATTTCTTTAATCCTGACGAGTTTGGTCGTAATGGCTTATTTGATTGAATATAAGTTTTGTCATGCTTAGGTTGTTACGAGTGTACTGATATAAGTAGGACACGTGACATCCCGGGAACTTAATTAAGAAAAAACACTTTATATCGTTCGTATCTACTAGAGGTCGACCAATTAATCGGAATTGCCGATTAATTAGGGCCGATTTCAAGTTTTCATAACAATCGGTAATCGGCATTTTTGGACACCGATCATGGCCGATTACATTGCACTCCACGAGGAGACTGCGTGGCAGGCTGACTACCTGTTATGCGAGTGCAGCAAGGAGCCAAGGTAAGGTGCTAGCTAGCATTGAACTTATCTTATAAAAAACAATCAATCTTAACATAACCACTAGTTAACTACACATGGTTGATGATATTACTAGGTTAACTAGCTTGTCCTGCGTTGCATATAATCGATGCGGTGCCTGTTAATTTATCATTGAATCACAGCCTACTTCTCCAAATGGGTGATTTAACAAGCGCATTCGCGAAAAAAGCACTGTTGTTGCACCAATGTGTACCTAACCATAAACATCAATGCCTTTCTTAAAATCAATACAAAAGTATATATTTTTAAACCTGCATATTAGTTGATATTGCCTGCTAACATGAATTTATTTTAACTAGGGAAATTGTGTCACTTCTCTTGCGTTCTATGCAAGCAAAGTCGGGGTATATGCAGCAGTTTGGGCCGCCTGGCTCGTTGCGAACTGCGTGAAGACCATTTCTTCCTAACAAAGACCGTAATTCATTTGCCTGAATTGTACATAATTATGACATAACATTGAAGGTTGCGCAATGTAACAGCAATATTTAGATTTAGGGTTCCAACCGGTAAATAAAATATGGAACGGTTCCGTAATTCACTGAAAGAATAAACGTTTTGTTTTCGAAATGATAGTTTCCGGATTTGACCATATTAATGACCTAAGGCTCGTATTTCTGTGTGTTATTATATTATAATTAAGTCTATGATTTGATAGAGCAGTCTGACTGAGCGGTGGTACGCAGCAGCAGGCTCGTAAGCATTCATTCAAACAGCACTTTCCTGCATTTGCCAGGAGCTCTTCGCTGTACTTCAAGCATTGCGCTGTTTATGACTTCAAGCCTATCAACTCCCGAGATTACACTGGCAATACTATAGTACCTATTATAACATCCAATAGTCAAAGGTATATGAAATACAAATGGTAGAGAGAGAAATAGTCCTATAATAACTACAACCTAAAACTTCTTACCTGGGAATATTGAAAACTCATGTTAAAAGGAACCACCAGCTTTCATATGTTCTCATGTTCTGAGCAAGGAACTGAAACGTTAGCTTTTTTACATGGCACATATTGCACTTTTACTTTCTTCTCCAACACTTTGTTTTTGCATTATTTAAACCAAATTGAACATGTTTCATTATTTATTTGAGACTAACTTGATTTTATTGATGTATTATATTTTAAGTTAAAATAAGTGTTCATTCAGTATTGTTGTAATTGTCATTATTAAAAAAATATATAAAAATTAATTAATCGGTATCGGCTTTTTTTTGGTCCTCCAATAATCCATATCGGTATCGGCGTTGAAAAATCATAATCGGTCGACTTCTAGTATCTACCCTCTCATTAGCTAGAATTGTTCCACCTGATCTTGAGAGAGAGAGAGAGAGAGAGAGAGAGAGAGAGAGAGAGAGAGAGAGAGAGAGAGAGAGAGAGAGAGAGAGAGAGAGAGAGAGAGAGAGAGAGAGAGAGAGAGAGAGCTCACCCCCACTGTCACGAATCCCGCTTCCTGAGTCTGTTTTTGCCTGTGTTCTGTGCTGGAGTGTTTTTTCCGGTGTCCTGGAACGCACCCTGTCTGGTTGCCTGGCGACGTAGCTAGTTGGAAGATCTCTGAGTACCCGCACCTGTATCCCATCAGCTATCTGCACACCTGGTCCTGATCATCACCCCTCCACTTCATAAGCGCTGACCTGACATCCATTCACTGCCGGATCGTTAGCCATGAACAGTATGTTGTGCCAGCGTATCAGCCTCCAGTTTGATAGAGTTTGTTTTGTTGTTTTGTACGTCTTGCTTGCCTTGAACTTACCTCCGTTTGTTCTGTCTACAGTCATTCACCCGGAACACTCACCCCATTCCTGCCTGGTTGTCGGTGGCTTCTGTTACTCCCTTGGATCTGCCTATTCACTCCCATCAACTCACCTCCACTGCCCGCTCCGCCACCTGGATCTTTCTACCGCTACGTTTAAACTTGTAAATAAATACTCACCTTCGTCCTACTCTCCTTGTCCTAGTCTGCTTCTGGGTTCAATTGTAGAAGAAGCGTGACACACATCCACTGAGGACACACAAAAGCCAGAAATTGTGCTCCTCATTGACTCAAATGGCAAACACATTAAAGAGAATGAACCTTTTTCCCAAACACAAAGTGTCTAAACTCTGGTGGATAAACATTAGTCCTGTAGCTGTTGTTAGAGGACAGACTAGCGTCCACATCATAATTCACACGGGCACAAACGACCTGAGGGCCCAGCAGGAAAGCGTGGCCACAGCTCTCAAGATAGTGATTGAAAAAGCTTCTTTCCACCTTGCTACCGCAAAAAGACATTCACCTTGTCACCGTACACCGGGTGAATGCTGTGCCTCAAAACATCATGTTTACTTGATCCATCACTCCACCCTGGTCAGCCTTTACGACCAAGCCCACCTCTATAAGGCAGCAATCCCAACTTTTGCTAAAGTACAAAAGGGAAAATAAATAAACATAAATATGGGTTGAATTTACAATGGTGTTTGTTCTTCACTGGTTGCCCTTTTCTTGTGGCAACAGATCACAAATCTTGCTGCTGTGATGGCACACTGTGGTATTTCACCCACCTGATTTTGTGGGCAGTGTGTAAATAGCCTGTTTTCTCTTGAGATCCATGTCTGCCTACGGCGGCCTTTCTCAATAGCAAGGCTATGCTCACTGAGTCTGTACATAGTCAAAGCTTTCCTTAAATTTGGGTCAGTCACAGTGGTCAGGTATTCAGCCATTGTGTACTCTGTCTAGGGCCAAATAGCATTCTAGTTTGCTCTGTTTTTTTGTTAATTACTAGACACATTGGAAATAATTATATTTTTGTTTTCTCATGAATTGGTTGGGTCTAATTGTGTTGATGTCCTGGGGCAGAAATACAAATAGACCCAGACCCTGGACCAGCTTGCTAAGGGAACTCTTCTCCGGGTTCATCTCTCTGTAGGTGATGGCTTTGTTATGGGAATCACTTCAGAATGCAGAATTAAAGGGCTCTTATCTCTGTCTCCCTTTCTCCCTTTCTCCCTCTCTCCCTCTCTCCCTCTCACCCCCTCTCTCTCTCTCTCTTCCTCTCTCTCTCTCTCTCTTCCTCTCTCTCTCTCACCCCCCCTCTCTCTCTCTCTCTCACCCCCCCTCTCTCTCTCTATCTCCCTCTCACCCCCTCTCTCTCTCTCTTTCGCCCCTTCTCTCAACCCCTCTCTCTCAACCCCTCTCTCTCTCTCTCAATTCAATTCAATTACATTTTTTCAATTCAATTAGCTTTATTGGCATGATGTAACAATGTACATATTGCCAAAGCTTATTTTGGATATTAACAATATAAAAACAAAAGAAAACAAAACATGAGAATCAAAATTGTCAACGGGACAACAGTAACAACAATAACCAAGGGTCAGAATAACCATACATTCAACAATAACAAGAGTAACAAAAGTAACAAGAGAGAGTACATATGCAGGTTGATTGGTCTGTCAGACACTGTCCCTCAACTTATGGCAGGCAGCAATGTAGTGCGCTGCCAACCCATCTCTGTCTCTGTCTCTGTCTCTGTCTCTCTGTCTCTCTGTCTCTCTGTCTCTCTGTCTCTGTCTCTGTCTCTGTCTCTCTCTCTGTCTCTCTTTCTCTCTCTCTCTGTCTCTCTCTCTCTGTCTCTCTCTCTCCCTTTCTTTCAATTCAATTCAATTCATTTTGCTTTATTGGCATGATGTAACAGTGTACATATTGCCAAAGCTTATTTACAATATAAAAATGAGAATCAAAATGGTCAACGGGACAACAGTAACAACAATAACCAAGTGTCAAAATAACCATACATTCAACAATAACAATAAACATACAGTAGAGTACATGTGCAGGTTGATTGGTCTGTCAGACACTGTCCCTCAACTTATGGCAGGCAGCAATGTAGTGCGCTGCCAACCCACAGCTCTCTGCGTCCTCCCCCAACAGGACGGGTAGCCTACTCTCATCAGAGAGGTCTTTGAAACCTTGAATAAGAGTTTCAAGTTTGGGGAAATGACACTCTCTAATTGTTTTATATTTTTTACATTTTGTCAGGAAATGCAGCTCCGTCTCAGGTTCTGCTGTTGTGCAGTGGTTGCACAGCCTTTCCTCTACAGGGAGCCAGGTTTTCCTGTGTCTACCCTTCTCAATGGCAAGGCTGTGCTCAATGAGCCTGTACTTTGTAAAGGTTTTTCTAAGGTTTTGATCAGTAACCATAGTGAAATATTTAGCCACAGTGTACTGTCGATTTAGGGCCAGATAGCACTGCATTTTGCTTTGTGTTTGTGCTTGTGTTTCCCAATAAGAAATATAGTTTTGTTTTGACTGTGTTGTAATTTGTTTTATTCTGATTGACTGAATGGTCTGGTCCTGAGGCTTCAGTGTGTTAGTTGAACAGGTTTGTGAACTCAGCCCCAGGACCAGCTGGATGAGGGGACTCTTTTCTTTGCTCAGCTCTTGGCATTGCAGGGCTTGGTAGTGAACTCTGAATGCAGGGTTTCAATGGGGTGTTTGTTCCATTTGATGAAATCTTGTTTTGCAAGTGGACCCCACACCTCGCTGCCATAAAGTGCAATTGGTTCAATGACATATTCAATTAGTTTTAGCCAAATTTTAATAGGTATTTCAATTTGAATTAGCTTTTTAATGGCGTAGAATGCCCTGCGTGCTTTCTCTCTCAGTTCATTCACTGCCTCATTAAGGTGTCCAGTTGAGCTTATTTTTAAACCTAAATAATTGTAGTATGTGCAGTACTCTATATATTTTGTACCAATTGAGAACTTTGGTCTAATTCCCTGAGATCTGGATCTTCTCTGGAAAATCATTATTTTAGTCTCTCTCTCTCCCTCTCACCCCCCTCTCTCTCTCTTTCTCTCTCTCTCCCCCTCTCTCTCTCTCTCTCTCTCTCTCTCTCTCTCTCTCTCACCCCCCCTCTCTCTCTCTCTCCCTCTCACCCCCTCTCTCTCTCTCTTTCTCTCTCTCTCAGCCCCTCTCTCTCTCTCTCTCTCTCTCTCTCTCTCTCTCTCTCTCTCTCTCTCTCTCTCTCTCTCACCCCCCCTCCTCTCTCTCTCTCTCTGTCTCTGTCTCTGTCTCTGTCTCTCTGTATCTCTCTCTCTCTCTCTCTCTCTCTTTCTTCTCTCTCTGTTGTTCCTTCACCTTTGTTCCTCTTAGATGAGAAACACAAGACACATGTTTTCATTTTTTAACCCCCCCCCCCCCCCCCCCCCACCGGGCTCTTCCTGTTTGTTCTCTGTTTCAAAGCCTCCTCTGTGGCTTCGTGTTGGTCAACTGATGCAGGACAAATGAAGGATGCATTGCATCCATTCATGTCCTTCCTTTGATCATTGCCATCTGCATCTCTCTGTCCCTCCCTGTTCATCCTGTAATTAGAATAATTCACTCTCTATATATTTATTCTTCTATTCGCTACTCATTGTTCGATCAACAAGCTCTCACAGTCTCACTGCAGACTATGACGTTTATCCACATTTTCTCTAAACGTCAAAATTCGAATGTTGAAGTTGCTCCAAACAACAAGTTGAGATGGTTAAGGTAAGGATGCAACCCTCTGATCCAGAGTCATGGTATTACAATCATTCCCCGTCCACAGCACCCTAGCAAAACCCTAGCCTACTGTTGGAATAACAGTGCTCACTGTCACCTCTAATGGTGACGTCCTCAGGACATGGAAAGACGTGCAATTTTGAAGTCACTCTTGAGCCTGTGTTCGATCTATATTAATATTATAGATGTTTTCCATTTGGGGGGGGAAGTGATTTCTCATACAGACATTGAACGTGATTATTATCATGTCTTCTATGCATGTTTGAACCAAAGTGTTTGTACTTTACAATTGGTGCCTCTAAATTGGCACCCTATTCCCTATTCCCTATAGGGCTCTGGTCATATAGATGTGCACTATATTGGGAAAAGGGTGCCAATTAGGACGCATTCTATTACTTTCCTACTCTTCACGAGGGACATCCTGTAGGTAATCATCTATTGGTTAAGTGTAGTAATTTCTGTCCTAGACTTCTTCAGCAGAGGTTTTCATGCACTGGGGACACAATGTACTCTCTCTAACGTGTGTGTGTGTGTGTGTGTGTGTGTGTGTGTGTGTGTGTGTGTGTGTGTGTGTGTGTGTGTGTGTGTGTGTGTGTGTGTGTGTGTGTGTGTGTGTGTGTGTGTGTGTGTGTGTGTGTGTGTCTGTATCTGTGTGTGACAATGCTTGGCTCTGCTTGGTGGAAGGCTGTCCTGAATCCATAAAGCTTGTGTTAGTCACACTCTTGACTCTACAAAATATAGACACCTTGACGCTACAAAATATAGACACCTTGACGCTACAAAATATAGACACCTTGACGCTACAAAATATAGACACCTTGACGCTACAAAATATAGACACCTTGACGCTACAAAATATAGACACCTTGACTCTACAAAATATAGACACCCTGACTTGGGTTTCAGAAAGCAGAATCTCGAACTAGCTGAAAATATTCTGCAGTGAAGATAGCCCACATTTTCCTATTTCATAAAGAAATACTCTGAATGGACATTGCTTCAACTCATATTGAACATATTTTTTATCAGTTTTAGTTAGCTGGGTTTTTTAGTTTGTTTTTGTTAAATGTCTTTTTAAAACACAAGTTCCAAATTGATTTGTCGAACTCACTGCTTTATTCCACGTTTTTCCAAAAGAGAAAAGAGACGAACTTCGAAGCCCCAGTTACAACGCCCTATAACGTTTTGAAATGTGAGACCAGGTTGTCCAAGAAATAAACTACTTTACTTATTGATTGTATTTTGTTTTTTCTATAACGTTTTGAAATGTGCTGTGAAATGCAACCCAGGTCATACTATTATTCTCTGGTATTGTTGTTGTTGTTGTTATTGTTGTTATTGGTGTTGTTATTGTTGTTATTGTTGTTGTTATTGTTGTGATTGTTATTGTTATTGTTATTGTTGTTTGTTGTTATTGTTGTTGTTGTTGTTATTGTTTGTTGTTATTGTTGTTGTTGTTGTTGTTATTGGTGTTGTTATTGTTGTTATTGTTATTGTTGTTATTGTTGTTTGTTGTTATTGTTGTTGTTGTTATTGTTGTGGTTGTTGTTGTTGTTGTTGTTGTTATTGTTGTTTGTTGTTATTGTTTTTGTTGTTATTGTTGTTATTGTTATTGTTGTTTGTTGTTATTGTTGTTGTTGTTGTTATTGTTGTGATTGTTATTGTTATTGTTGTTGTTGTTATTGTTGTTTGTTGTTATTGTTATTGTTGTTGTTGTTGTTATTGTTGTGATTGTTATTGTTATTGTTGTGATTGTTATTGTTATTGTTATTGTTGTTTGTTGTTATTGTTGTTGTTGTTGGTGTTGTTGATGTGGCTGTGGAAACCCTGAGGAGCGGCCTAATCAACTCAGTTTGGATAAATCAATGTCAGGTCCTATTGGATTGAGATACCAAGACAGATAAACAACTCCCTCTCTCCTTTCCCCTCTCTGATTATTTATTTCTCTCCTTCCCTCTCTCCCCCTCTCCCTTTTTCCCTCTCTCCCCCTCTCCCTTTTTCCCTCTCTCCACCCTCTCTCTCTCTCCACCCTCTCTCTCTCCCTTCCCATTTACATTTACATTTAAGTCATTTAGCAGACGCTCTTATCCAGTGCGACTTACAAATTGGTGCATTCACCTTATGATATCCAGTGGAACAACCACTTTACAATAGTGCATCTAAATCTTTTAAGAGGGGGGGGGGGGGTTAGAAGGATTACTTTATCCTATCCTAGGTATTCCTTAAAGAGGTGGGGTTTCAGGTGTCTCCGGAAGGTGGTGATTGACTCCGCTGACCTGGCGTCGTGAGGGAGTTTGTTCCACCATTGGGGTGCCAGAGCAGTGAACAGTTTTGACTGGGCTGAGCGGGAACTGTACTTCCTCAGAGGTAGGGAGGCGAGCAGGCCAGAGGTGGATGAACGCAGTGCCCTTGTTTGGGTGTAGGGCCTGATCAGAGCCTGAAGGTACGGAGGTGCCGTTCCCCTCACAGCTCCGTAGGCAAGCACCATGGTCTTGTAGCGGATGCGAGCTTCAACTGGAAGCCAGTGGAGAGAGCGGAGGAGCGGGGTGACGTGAGAGAACTTGGGAAGGTTGAACACCAGACGGGTTGCGGCGTTCTGGATGAGTTGTAGGGGTTTAATGGCACAGGCAGGGAGCCCAGCCAACAGCGAGTTGCAGTAATCCAGACGGGAGATGACAAGTGCCTGGATTAGGACCTGCGCTGCTTCCTGTGTGAGGCAGGGTCGTACTCTGCGAATGTTGTAGAGCATGAACCTACAGGAATGGGTCACCGCCTTGATGTTAGTTGAGAACGACAGGGTGTTGTCCAGGATCACGCCAAGGTTCTTATCACTCTGGGAGGAGGACACAATGGAGTTGTCGACCGTGATGGCGAGATCATGGAACGGGCAGTCCTTCCCCGGGAGGAAGAGCAGCTCCGTCTTGCCGAGGTTCAGCTTGAGGTGGTGATCCGTCATCCACACTGATATGTCTGCCAGACATGCAGAGATGTGATTCGCCACCTGGTTATCAGAAGGGGGAAAGGAGAAGATTAATTGTGTGTCGTCTCCATAGCAATGATAGGAGAGACCATGTGAGGATATGACAGAGCCAAGTGACTTGGTGTATAGCGAGAATAGGAGAGGGCCTAGAACAGAGCCCTGGGGGACACCAGTGGTGAGAGCACGTGGTGCGGAGACAGATTCTCGCCACGCCACCTGGTAGGAGCGACCTGTCAGGTAGGACGCAATCCAAGCGTGGGCCGCGCCGGAGATGCCCAACTCGGAGAGGGTGGAGAGGAGGATCTGATGGTTCACAGTATCAAAGGCAGCCGATAGGTCTAGAAGGATGAGAGCAGAGGAGAGAGAGTTAGCTTTAGCAGTGTGGAGCGCCTTCGTGACACAGAGAAGAGCAGTCTCAGTTGAGTGACTAGTCTTGAAACCTGACTGATTTGGATCAAGAAGGTCATTCTGAGAGAGATAGCAGGAGAGCTGGCCAAGGACGGCACGTTCAAGAGTTTTGGAGAGAAAAGAAAGAAGGGATACTGGTCTGTAGTTGTTGACATCGGAGGGATCGAGTGTAGGTTTTTTCAGAAGGGGTGCAACTCTCGCTCTCTTGAAGACGGAAGGGACGTAGCCAGCGGTCAAGGATGAGTTGATGAGCGAGGTGAGGTAAGGGAGGAGGTCTCCGGAAACGGTCTGGAGAAGAGAGGAGGGGATAGGGTCAAGCGGGCAGGTTGTTGGGCGGCCGGCCGTCACAAGACGCGAGATTTCATCTGGAGAGAGAGGGGAGAAAGAGGTCAAAGCACAGGGTAGGGCAGTGTGAGCAGAACCAGCGGTGTCGTTTGACTTAGCAAACGAGGATCGGATGTCGTCGACCTTCTTTTCAAAATGGTTGACGAAGTCATCCGCAGAGAGGGAGGAGGGGGGGGGAGGGGGAGGAGGATTCAGGAGGGAGGAGAAGGTGGCAAAGAGCTTCCTAGGGTTAGAGGCAGATGCTTGGAATTTAGAGTGGTAGAAAGTGGCTTTAGCAGCAGAGACAGAAGAGGAAAATGTAGAGAGGAGGGAGTGAAAGGATGCCAGGTCCGCAGGGAGGCGAGTTTTCCTCCATTTCCGCTCGGCTGCCCGGAGCCCTGTTCTGTGAGCTCGCAATGAGTCGTCGAGCCACGGAGCAGGAGGGGAGGACCGAGCCGGCCTGGAGGATAGGGGACATAGAGAGTCAAAGGATGCAGAAAGGGAGGAGAGGAGGGTTGAGGAGGCAGAATCAGGAGATAGGTTGGAGAAGGTTTGAGCAGAGGGAAGAGATGATAGGATGGAAGAGGAGAGAGTAGCGGGGGAGAGAGAGCGAAGGTTGGGACGGTGCGATACCATCCGAGTAGGGGCAGAGTGGGAAGTGTTGGATGAGAGCGAGAGGGAAAAGGATACAAGGTAGTGGTCGGAGACTTGGAGGGGAGTTGCAGTGAGATTAGTGGAAGAACAGCATCTAGTAAAGATGAGGTCAAGCGTATTGCCTGCCTTGTGAGTAGGGGGGGAAGGTGAGAGGGTGAGGTCAAAAGAGGAGAGGAGTGGAAAGAAGGAGGCAGAGAGGAATGAGTCAAAGGTAGACGTGGGGAGGTTAAAGTCACCCAGAACTGTGAGAGGTGAGCCATCCTCAGGAAAGGAACTTATCAAGGCGTCAAGCTCATTGATGAACTCTCCAAGGGAACCTGGAGGGCGATAAATGATAAGGATGTTAAGCTTGAAAGGGCTGGTAACTGTGACAGCATGGAATTCAAAGGAGGCGATAGACAGATGGGTCAGGGGAGAAAGAGAGAATGTCCACTTGGGAGAGATGAGGATCCCAGTGCCACCACCCCGCTGACCAGAAGCTCTCGGGGTGTGCGAGAACACGTGGGCAGACGAGGAGAGAGCAGTAGGAGTAGCAATGTTATCTGTGGTAATCCATGTTTCCGTCAGTGCCAAGAAGTCGAGGGACTGGAGGGAAGCATAGGCTGAGATGAACTCTGCCTTGTTGGCCGCAGATCAGCAGTTCCAGAGGCTGCCGGAGACCTGGAACTCCACGTGGGTCGTGCGCGCTGGGACCACCAGGTTGGAGTGGCAGCGGCCACGCGGTTTTAAGCGTTTGTATGGTCTGTGCAGAGAGGAGAGAACAGGGATAGACAGACACATAGTTGACAGGCTACAGAAGAGGCCACGCTAATGCAAAGGAGATTGGAATGACAAGTGGACTACACGTCTCGAATGTTCAGAAAGTTAAGCTTACGTTGCAAAAATCTTATTGACTAAAATGATTAAAATGATACAGTACTGCTGGCTGGTGAAGTAGGCTAGCTAGCAGTGGCTGCGTAGTTGACTTTGTTTGAAAGTGTAGCTGGCTAGGTAACCTTGATAACTGGCTAGGTAACCTCGATAACCTCGATAATTACTCTAAACTACACAATTATCTTAGATACAAAGACAGCAAAGACAACTATGTATCTAGCTAACACTACACTAATCAAATCGTTCCGTTGTAATGTATTATTAGTTTCTACAGTGCTGCTAGTCGGTAGAAGTTGACTAGCTAGCTAGCAGTTGTTGACTAGGGAGGAGAACGGTGGCGCGGCGACGAAAATAGCTGGCTAGCTAACCTCGATAATTACTCTAAACTACGCAATTATCTTAGATACAAAGACAGCAAAGACAACTATGTAGCTAGCTAACACTACACTAATCAAATCGTTCCGTTGTAATGTATTATTAGTTTCTACAGTGCTGCTAGTCGGTAGAAGTTGACTAGCTAGCTAGCAGTTGTTGACTTAGTAGGAGAACGGTGGCGCGGCGCGGCGGACGAAAATAGCTGGCTAGCTAACCGCGATAATTACTCTAAACTACACAATTATCTTAGATACAAAGACAGCAAAGACAACTATGTAGCTAGCTAACACTACACTAATCAAATCGTTCCGTTGTAATGTATTAGTTTCTACAGTGCTGCTAGTCGGCTGCTTCCCTCCCTCTCTCCCTTTCCTCTCTCTCTCCTTTCCCCTCTCTGACTCTTTCTCTCTCTCTCCCACTCTCCATTCCCCTCTATCTCTCCTTCCCTCTCTCTTTCCCTCTCTCCCCCTCTCTCTCTCTCTCTCTCTCTCTTTCCCACTCTCACCCTTCCCTCCCTCTCTCCCTTTCCGCTCTCTCTCCATTTCCCCTCTGACTCTTTCTCTCTCTTTACCTCTCTCCCTCTCTCTTTCCCTCTCTCCCCCTCTCTCTCCCTTTCCGCTCTCTCTCCATTTCCCCTCTGACTCTTTCCCTCTCCCCCCCCCCCCCCCCCCCTCTCTCTCTCTCCAGCTCTCTCCACAATTGAGTCAGTCCCTGGGGGTACAGACAGACATACAGAATGTGTGAACTGGTCCTGTTAAGAGGAGAGAATGAGTCTGTTCAGAGTGATGTCACGGTCGTCAAATCCTCCAACAACACATTTCTCCTCCTCTTTGACACCGTGCATCAGCGGGAACAGAAGTTTCCTTTGCCGTCGGGATTTAGGCACAACTTTATTCATTTGTCATTAAAGACGATCTTCATGTTATTTATAAATGTCTTGAAGAGGATTACGGCAGCCATTTTATTTTCCACTAATGAGCTACGAAAGCTGCTCAACATTATGTCGATATCTCATGATTGCTGGAGACTTTTAGCAGCGTTAGATGTATTAGGTCTTTTTAAGTTATTTTTATTTCACCTTATTTGGTGAAGATTGGATATGCATATTATTGGTAGATTCGGATAGAAAACACTCTGAAGTTTCTAAAACTGTTTGAATAAAGTCTGTGAGTATAACAGAACTGATTTGGCAGGCAAACCCCGAGCACAATCCATCCAGGGATTTTTCTTTTTAGGTCAATCTGTTTTCCATTTGTTTTCTATGGCAAGGCCGTTTTAATATAAATATTCTTGCAGTTCCTATAGCTTCCACTAGATGTCAACAGTCTTTAGAAATTGGTTGATGTTTTTCTTCAGAGAAATGAAGAAGTAGCCCTGTTATTTTCCTGTGTCACTCTAATGATTTGGTGCGTGCGACCTGGAACATGCTTTCTTTGTTTTCGTCCGGTATTGAACACAGTTTATTCGGTCTTAAATTTGATCGATTATTTATGTAAAAAAATACCTAAAGTTGTATTACGAAAGTTGTTTGAAATGTTTGGACAAAGATTACAGGTAACTTATGAGAAATGTTGTAGTCATGTAGTGTGAGTTATAACAGGTGTTTTTCTGGATCAATTGTGCCAAATAAATGGACATTTTGGATATATAACGATGGAATTAATCGAACAAAAGGACCATTTGTGATGTTTATGGGACATATTGGAGTGCCAACAGAAGAAGCTCGTCAAAGGTAAGGCATGAGTTATATCTTTATTTCTGAATTTTGTGTCGCGCCTGGCAGGTTGAATTATGATTGTCTGTCTTTGTTTGATGGGGTGCTGTCCTCAGATAATAGCACGGTTTGCTTTCGCTGTGAAGCCTTTTTGAAATATGACACTGCCGCTGGATTAACAACAAGTGTAGCTTTCATTTGGTGTATTGCATGTGTGATTTGATTTCATGAAAGTTTAATATTTATAGTAATTTAATTTGAATTTGGCTCTCTGCCATTTCACCGGATGTTGTCAAATCGATCCCGCTAAAGGGATTTGATCCATAAGAAGTTTAACTTGGCTTACGAAGACCTTAGAAAGGCAGGGCAGGATGGATATAGGTTTATAACAGTTTGGGTCTAGAGTGTCACCCCCTTTGAAGAGCAACAGCATTCCAATTATTGGGGATCTCAGACGATACGAAAGAGAGTTTGAACAGGCTAGTAATAGGGGTTGCAACAATTTTGGATGATCATTTTAGAAAGAGAGGGTCCAGATTGTCTAGCCCAGCTGATTTGTAGGGATCCAGATTTTGCAGCTCTCTCAGAACACCAGCTGTCTGGATTTGGGTGAAGGAGAAGCGGGGGGGACTTGGGCAAGTTTCTACGGGGGGTGCAGAGCTGTTGGCCGGGATAGGGGTAGCCAGGTGGAAAGCGTGGCCAGCCGTAGAAAAATGCTTATCGAAATGAGCGATTGTCGTAGATTTATTGGTGGTGACAGTGTTTCCTAGGGTCAGTGCAGTGGGCAGCTGGAAGGAGGTGCTCTTATTCTCCATGGACTTTGCAGTGTCCCAAAACTTTTGGGAATTAGTCCTACAGAATGCAAATTTCTGTTTGAAAAGGCTAGCCTTAGCTTTTCTAATTGACGGTGTATATTGGTTCCTGACTCCCCTGAAAAATGCATATCGCGGGGGCTATTCGATGCTAATGCAGTACGCCACAGGATGTTTTTGTGCTGGTCAAGGGCAATCAAGTCCGGGGTGAACCAAGGGCTACATCTGTTCTTAGTTCTACATTTTTTTAATGGGTCAAAATCCTTCCAGGATAACGGGGCCAGGTAGAATTGAAAGGCCTGCTCGCTGAAGTGTTTCAGGGAGCATTTGACAGTGATGAGGGGTGGTCGTTTGACCTCGGACCCACTACAGACACAGGCAATGAGGTAGTGATCGTTGAGATCCTGGTTGAAGACAGCAGAGGTGTATTTAGAGGGCAAGTTGTTCAGGATGATATCTATGAGGGTGCCCATGGTGGCGGATTTAGGGTTGTACACGATAGGTTCTTTGATAATTTGTGTGAGATTGAGGGCATCTATCTTAGATTGTAGGATGGCCGTGGTGTTAAGCATATCGCGGTTTAGGTCACCTAACAGTACGAGATCTGAAGATAGATGGGGGGCAATCAATTCACATATTATGTCCAGGGCACAGCTGGGGCCTGAGGGGGGTCTATAACAAATTTAAATTGGCAGACACTTATTTTTTTAAAGTAGAAGCTTGAATTGTTTGGGCACGGACCTGGATAGTATGACAGAACTCTGAAGGCTATCTCTGCAGTAGATTGCAACTCCGCCCTCTGTGGCAGTTCTATCTTGTCGGAAAATGTTTTAGTTGGGGATGGACATTTCTGAATTTTTGGTGGCCTTCCTAAGTCAGGATTCAGACACGGCTAGGACATCAGGGTTGGCGGAGTGAGCTAAAGCAGTGAATAAAACAAACTTAGGGAGGAGGCTTCTGATGTTAACATGCATAAAACCAAGGCTTTTACGGTTAGAGAAGTCAACAAATGAGAGCGCCTGGGGAATAGGTGTGGTGCTGGAGGTTACATGGCCTGGATTAACATCTACATCATCAGAGGAACAGAGGAACAGTAGGATAAGGGTACGGCTCAAGGCTATAAGAACTGGTCGTCTTGTGCGTTGGGAACAGAGAATAAAAGGAGCAGGTTTCTGGGCGTGGTAGAATAGATTCAGGGCATAATGTACAGACAAGGGTATGGTAGGATGTGAGTACAGTGGAGGTAAACCTAAGCATTGAGTGACAATGAGAGAGGTTTTGTCTCTAGAGGCACCAGTTAAGCCAGGTGTGGTCTCCGCATGTGTGAGGGGTGGGACAAAAGAGCTATCTACTGTTTGTTGAGTGGGGCATGTGGGCTCTACAGTGAAATATACCATAATAACTAACCTAAACAGCAGTAGACAAGGCATATTGACATTAGGGAGAGGCATGTGTAGCCGAGTGATCATAGGGTCCAATGAGCAGCAGTAGGTGAGTCAGGGACATGTTCGGTAGACGCTACTACGCTAGGCAAGTTGGAGACAGAGCGATTCAGAAAGCTAGCGGGCCGGGGGTTATGGGATGGGTCTTCGGCAACATCGCAACGGAAAAGCCTTTTGAAACCTCCTCGGACGATCACGTCGGCAGACCATTCGTGATGGTTCGGGGGGGGGGGTCCGTGTCGGCAATAAAGGGTCCAGGCCAATTGGCAAAATAGGTATTGTAGCCCAGGAATTAGCTGGTAGACCTCTTCGGCTAGCCGAGAGGCTAGCTCAAGGGTAACTGGTGCTTGCTTCGTGACAGATGCATTAGCCAGCAGTAGCCACTCAGGTTGCAGCTAGCTAGCTGCGACGATCTGGTTTAATGGTCTAAAGCAGTCCGATATGCTCTGGGTTGATATCGTGCGGTGCAGAATGGCAGGTATTGACCAAGCTGAAGCTGGCTGGTGTCCGAGTTAACGGTGAAGACCGCTAGCAGTGGCTAACTGACTACTAGCTAGTAGCTAGTTAGCTGGCTAGCTCCTGATGGGGGTTTTGGTTCTAAAGTATAAAAATAGCAGATCCGTACCACATTGGGTGAGGCGGGTTGCAGGAGAGTATATTCAGTCCATAGATGGAAAGTGAGATTAAAACAAATACAACAACAAAATAACGAGGAAAACAACTATTTACACGGGACAAGACAAATCCACGTCTGACTGCTACGCCATCTTGGACTATAATCTAAGGCAGCTAGGTCTAAGGCACCTAGGGTACTCATTATTACAAAAGCAATCGACCATACGCCTTTCTCCTGTCTTGTTGCTAGGTACGCCTTTCTCCTGTCTTGTTGCTAGGTACGCCTTTCTCCTGTCTTGTTGCTAGGTACGCCTTTCTCCTGTCTTGTTGCTAGGTACGCCTTTCTCCTGTCTTGTTGCTAGGTACGCCTTTCTCCTGTCTTCTTGCTAGGAATGCCTTTCTCCTGTCTTGTTGCTAGGTACGCCTTTCTCCTGTCTTGTTGCTAGGTACGCCTTTCTCCTGTCTTGTTGCTGGGTACACTGCTAGAGAGTGACCACTCCCTATCACACCACCTGATCCTCTTCAGTGTAATGATGTCACACAGTCTCTGTCTGCCAGTGATCTCCCACTGGGAGAGCTACTTGACCCTTGACCCCCTCATCAGGAGATAACACAAGAAGCCAGCCAGATCGATGACACGTCCTCCATAACATGAGGTGAATATGTCTGGTGTTATACTCCAGCTGACTCCTTTACTCTCGTTCAGCTTCAGAGAGTACTATCGTCTACGATCGTAGCTTCCATTGGTACTGTAAAGAAGCCTTTTTGTCAACATAATTTGTTGAATGGGAAAGGCATTGAGTCTAATGTTGAGTTCAGTCGTGGATTCCTCGTGGAATTAGTATTTTTTCTAGTTATTACTGTGTGTTCGTCAGATATACTTTGAGAACATGTTGTCTCTCTCGGGAGCTAATAGCAACTGAACCACACATGGTGAAAAATGGATAACAACAATATGTCGGTTTAAACAGAAAATGTATTTGAAAGCAACATTTCAGTCAGTGAGCTTTTCATAGACTAATCCTGCCAGAACAGCCCTGAGAGATGTCCACTCATTTCCATCCATGGCTCAAAACACAAAGCTCATTTCCAAAATATAATTTAGGCTAATGAAAGACTGGCTGGCCCTTCTGGGTGGGTTCAGCGGTGTCTCAGCTCAGTTCAGATGTGTCCTCTGCAATGTCTCAGCTCAGTTCAGATGTGTCCTCTGCAATGTCTCAGCTCAGTTCAGATGTGTCCTCTGCAATGTCTCAGCTCAGTTCAGATGTGTCCTCTGCAATGTCTCAGCTCAGTTCAGATGTGTCCTCTGCAATGTCTCAGCTCAGTTCAGATGTGTCCTCTGCAATGTCTCAGCTCAGTTCAGATGTGTCCTCAGCATTGTCTCAGCTCAGTTCAGATGTGTCCTCTGCAATGTCTCAGCTCAGTTCAGATGTGTCCTCTGCAATGTCTCAGCTCAGTTCAGATGTGTCCTCAGCATTGTCTCAGCTCAGTTCAGATGTGTCCTCAGCATTGTCTCAGCTCAGTTCAGATGTGTCCTCTGCAATGTCTCAGCTCAGTTCAGATGTGTCCTCTGCAATGTCTCAGCTCAGTTCAGATGTGTCCTCTGCAATGTCTCAGCTCAGTTCAGATGTGTCCTCTGCAATGTCTGTCTGCAATGTCTGTCTGTCTGTCTGTCTGTCTGTCTGTCTGTCTGTCTGTCTGTCTGTCTGTCTGTCTGTCTGTCTGTCTCAGCTAATTCTCACAGTCTCAAGTCAGAATTAGATGTTCATACATGTTTCTCAGATGTTTTTGCAAATGTCAAATTTCCAAGTGTTTAAGGTTACGTTTAGGCATTAACTCAGAATGGTTGAGGTAAGGGTTAAGGTTTGGGATAGGCTTAAAACAAACATCTCAAAAACAACTTCCTATCGCTGGATTCAAACTTGCAACCTTTTGAATCAGAGGCAGATGCTTATGCCCTTGCAAAACCAAAACCTACTTGAAGGTAACAGCGCTCACTGTTGCCCCTATTGGCCGGTTTCCACGTCATCTCTGGGCGTCCTCAGATGGACGTCAAATACTGAAAACGGGGGCCTGGCTGCTCTCTCTCTCTCTCTCTCTCTCTCTCTCTCTGAACCTCCCTGTCTCTCTCTCTCTCTCGCTCTCTCTCTGAACCTCCCTGTCTCTCTCTCTCTCTCTCTGAACTTCTCTCTCTCTCTCTCTGAACTTTCCTGTCTCTCTCTCTCTCTCTGAACCTCCCTCTCTCTCTCTCTCTCTCTGAACTTCCCTGTCTCTCTCTCTCTCTCTGAACCTCCCTGTCTCTCTCTCTCTCTCTCTGAACCTCCCTGTCTCTCTCTCTCTCTCTCTCTCTGAACCTCCCTGTCTCTCTCTCTCTCTCTCTGAACCTCCCTGTCTCTCTCTCTCTGAACCTCTCTGTCTCTCTCTCTCTCTCTGAACTTCCCTGTCTCTCTCTCTCTCTGAACTTCCCTGTTTCTCTCTCTCTCTCTCTCTCTCTGAACCTCCCTGTCGCTCTCTCTCTCTCTCTGAACCTCCCTGTCTCTCTCTCTCTCTCTGAACTTCCCTCTCTCTCTCTCTCTCTCTGAACCTCCCTGTCTCTCTCTCTCTGAACTTCCATGTCTCTCTCTCTCTCTCTCTCTGCCTCCGAACCTCTCTCTCTCCCTCTCTCTCTCTGCCTCCGAACCTCTGTCTCTCTCTCTCACTGAACCTCTCGGTCTCTGTCTCTCTCTGTCTCTTTCTGTCTCTCTGTCTCTTTCTGTCTGTCTCTTTCTGTCTCTCTTTGTCAGTCTCTCTCTGCCTCTATCTCTTTCTGTCTCTCTCTGTCCCTCTCTGTATCTCTTTGTCTGTCTCTCTCTGAACCTCTCTGCCTCTCTCTCTCAACCTCTTTGCCTCTCTCTCTCTGATCCTCTCTGTTTGAGTCTCTTTCCTCATCACTTTTCAGACCTTCCTCTCCTCTTGCTTTTGTTCATGTCCTTGTTTGTCTTAATTTTAACCCTACAGTCTCTCCCCTCTCCGTCCCTCTCAATGTCTGCCCTCCTCTCCCCTCTCCGTCCCTCTCAATGTCTGCCCTCCTCTCCCCTCTCCGTCCCTCTCAATGTCTGCCCTCCTCTTTCACTCTGTCATCCTCTAAACCTGCCTGCCCTCCTCTTTCACTCTGTCATCCTCTAAACCTGTCTCCCCTCCTCTTTCACTCTGTCATCCTCTAAACCTGTCTGCCTTCCACTTTCAAACCATATTTGGTTTCCTTCCAACCCCACAATCTCTCCCCTATTGGCTTGTCTCTCTTTCTCTCTCTCTTTCTCTATCTCTCTCCATTTCACTCTCTCTCTTTCCATGTCCCTCCCATGTAGCTAGACAGACAGACAGACAGACAGACAGACAGACAGACAGACAGACAGACAGATGTGCATGGTAGCGGCACCTGAGGTGGTCAGTAATGTTTGTGACAGCCCAGTCCTCTGTGGGACAATACAGGGACAGGTCTCTGAGAGGACGTTGTAACCTTGTGCATGCCAAACATGCATGTCCTTCAGGTTTCGGGGCTGTCGCTGGGCAATACGGACATTCAGCCCCCTCCAAAGATGTTCTATTGGGTTCAGGTCTGGAGACTGGCTAGGCCACTCCAGGACCTTGAGATGCTTCTTACGGAGCCACTCCTTAGTTGCCCTGGCTGTGTGTTTCGGGTCGTTGTCATGCTGGAAGACCCAGCCACGACCCATCTTCAATGCTCTTACTGAGGGAAGGAGGTTGTTGGCCAAGATCTCGCGATACATGGCCCCATCCATCCTCCCCTCAATACGGTGCAGTCATCCTGTCCCCTTTGCAGAAAAGCATCCCCAAAGAATGATGTTTCCACCTCCATGCTTCACGGTTGGGATGGTGTTCTTGGGGTTGTACTCATCCTTCTTCTTCCTCCAAACACGGCGAGTGGAGTTTAGACCAAAAAGCTCTATTTTTTTGTCTCATCAGACCACATGACCTTCTCCCATTCCTCCTCTGGATCATCCAGATGGTCATTGGCAAACTTTAGACGGGCCTGGACATGCGCTGGCTTGAGCAGGGGGACCTTGCGTGCGCTGCAGGATTTTAATCCATGACGGCGTAGTGTGTTACTAATGGTTTTCTTTGAGACTGTGGTCCCAGCTCTCTTCAGGTCATTGACCAGGTCCTGCCGTGTAGTTCTGGGCTGATCCCTCACCTTCCTCATGATTATTGATGCCCCACGAGGTGAGATCTTGCATGGAGCCCCAGACCGAGGGTGATTGACTGTCATCTTGAACTTCTTCCATTTTCTAATAATTGCGCCAACAGTTGTTGCCTTCTCACCAAGCTGCTTGCCTATTGTCCTGTAGCCAATCCCAGCCTTGTGCAGGTCTACAATTTTATCCCTGATGTCCTTACACAGCTCTCTGGTCTTGGCCATTGTGGAGAGGTAGGAATCTGTTTGATTGAGTGTGTGGACAGGTGTCTTTTATACAGGTAACGAGTTCAAACAGGTGCAGTTAATACAGGTAATGAGTGGAGAACAGGAGGGCTTCTTAAAGAAAAACTAACAGGTCTGTGAGAGCCGGAATTCTTACTGGTTGGTAGGTGATCAAATACTTATGTCATGCAATAAAATGCAAATTAATTACTTAAAAATCATACAATGTGATTTTCTGGATTTTAGTTTTAGATTCCGTCTCGCACAGTTGAAGTGTACCTATGATAAACATTACAGACCTCTACATGCTTTGTAAGTAGGAAAACCTGCAAAATCGGCAGTGTATCAAATACTTGTTCTCCCCACTGTATTTAGTTGTTTTATCTACAAATTATAACTTTTTTTTTCACGTTGCACTATTTTTATTTTTATGAAATTCACTGTGGATAATGATCTTCCCCTTCCTCTCTGAGGAGCCTCCACTGCTCCAACGTTGTTTTAGAGAATTTGACAGTACCTGTACGTCAAACCGGTCTCACAACTGCAGACCAGTGTAACTACGCCTGCCGCTCTCTGATACCCTGTCTCCTGCCTGAGGAACCAGGACATCAACATGGTCTCTCTCTCACTTTCTTTTTTCAGTCTCTCTCCCTCTCCGTCTGTGACTCCTCCGCGCTGCAGTCTGTGCAGTTATTTCTGTTTCCCTTCAGAATGCAGACTTTTCATTCAGCCCCTGTCTCTATAGGTGTTTTGTTCTCATTCTATTGCCACGGCAATAATCTCATGTGGTGCCTCGCCTCAGACTCCTAGGACACGTGGATGTTTTCTGAATATAAACCTCTTTAGAGAGTAGAACATGAGAGGATGAGTGTCAGGATAAGTGAGGTTGCAGTGGATTAAAGTTGGATTCACACTGGCTGGTCCTGGACTTCTTTTGTTTTTTTATTTCAGACACTGCTGGAGCCAAGTACATAAGAAAACTGTGCGTGTGTGTGATTGCGCGTACCAAGGCTAACTTAGGCAGTTTTAAGTAAAGGGATAATTGTCCCCCTCTTTGTCACCATGGTTACATTTCAAAATACATGTTACATTTTAGCATCTGTCTGGCTGTGCTGGGCCATCCCACCTCAGTCACACTACGCCACTCTAACAAGCAAGGAAGTGGAGGTAATTGGCTCGAATAGATTGGCATTCAGTCATGCACTTGCAGTAAACTTTCACACAAACACACACATACACACACACACACACACACACACACACACACACACACACACACACACACACACACACACACACACGCACACACACACACACACACGCACACACAGACAAACACACTGCCTTCACACCCGACCCGTTTACCACTACTAACAGCACAAACCGAAAAGCCAGATGGGCCCTGGGGATACAACCGATGATTGCCCACAGCACCGTCAGTGTACCAGTCCTAAACCTCATCCCGTCCAGCCCGGCATCTCCATACACTTTATAACAGAGGCGGTATTCATCACCAAGCAGCAAAACATAGCCACAAGATGTTTTACAGACGAATAACAGGACAGACATTCACAAACAAACATAAATAGACACACACACACACACACACACCACAAACCACACACACACACACACACACACACACACACACACACACACACACACACACACACACACACACACACACACACACACCACAAACCACACACACAACACACAAACTACACACACACACCACAAACCCCACACACACACACACACACACAGAGCCTGCTTTGCATGTCCAATCATGCCCCAGTTTAAGTGAGAGACATACGGTTATGGATAAAAGTCCATCACCACGTCTCGTCTGAGGAGAGAAGCGGTAAAGAAAGGCACCCTATTCCCTATTGTCTCTGGTAAAAAAAAAAATAGGGCACTATTTCGGGAAAAGGGTGCAATTTCGGACGTATTCAAGAACAGAAGGAAAGCGGGGAATCTAGGAATCGCTCCTCAGCTTGACAGAAATGCCGCCTGGGGAATCTCAGAGTGAGAACGCTTTCTCTCCGCTCTCTCATCGCTCATGTGTCTTCTCCGTTCCAGAGTGCTAATATTGGCTCTCCCGGCCAGCCAAATGCTAATATTGGCTCTCCCGGCCAGCGTAATGCTAATGCTGGCTTCTTAATGAGGTGAGGAGTGGACCTTGATACCACACCCTTTTCCCTATATAGTTCAGTACTTTTGACGATGGCCGATAGGGAATAGTGCCCTACTCTATATCTCCTGCTTCATCTCCACTATACAAGATTAGTGTCTATATCTCCTGCTTCATCTCCACTATACAGGAGTAGTGTCTATATCTCCTGCTTCATCTCCACTATACAGGAGTAGTGTCTATATCTCCTGCTTCATCTCCACTATACAGGAGTAGTGTCTATATCTCCTGCTTCATCTCTACTATACAGGAGTAGTGTCTATATCTCCTGCTTCATCTCCACTATACAGGAGTAGTGTCTATATCTCCTGCTTCATCTCCACTATACAGGAGTAGTGTCTATATCTCCTGCTTCATCTCCACTATACAGGAGTAGTGTCTATCTCCTGCTTCATCTCCACTATACAGGAGTAGTGTCTATATCTCCTGCTTCATCTCCACTATACAGGAGTAGTGTCTATATCTCCTGCTTCATCTCTACTATACAGGAGTACTGTCTATATCTCCTGCTTCATCTCTACTATACAGGAGTAGTGTCTATATCTCCTGCTTCATCTCTACTATACAGGAGTACCGTCTATCTCCTGCTTCATCTCTACTATACAGGAGTAGTGTCTATATATCCTGCTTCATCTCCACTATACAGGAGTAGTGTCTATATCTCCTGCTTCATCTCCACTATACAGGAGTAGTGTCTATATCTCCTGCTTCATCTCCACTATACAGGAGTAGTGTCTATATCTCCTGCTTCATCTCCACTACACAGGAGTAGTCTATATCTCCTGCTTCATCTCCACTATACAGGAGTAGTGTCTATATCTCCTGCTTCATCTCTACAATACAGGAGTACTGTCTATATCTCCTGCTTCATCTCTACTATACAGGAGTAGTGTCTATATCTCCTGCTTCATCTCTACTATACAGGAGTACTGTCTATATCTCCTGCTTCATCTCTACTATACAGGAGTAGTGTCTATATCTCCTGCTTCATCTCCACTATACAGGAGTACTGTCTATCTCCTGCTTCATCTCCACTATACAGGAGTAGTGTCTATCTCCTGCTTCATCTCCACTATACAGGAATAGTGTCTATATCTCTTGCTTCATCTCCACTATACAGGAGTAGTGTCTATATCTCCTGCTTCATCTCCACTATACAGGAGTAGTGTCTATATCTCCTCCTTCATCTCCACTATACAGGAGTAGTGTCTATATCTCCTCCTTCATCTCCACTACACAGGAGTAGTGTCTATATCTCCTGCTTCATCTCCACTATACAGGAGTAGTGTCTATATCTCCTGCTTCATCTCCACTATACAGGAGTAGTGTCTATATCTCCTGCTTCATCTCCACTATACAGGAGTAGTGTCTATATCTCCTGCTTCATCTCCACTATACAGGAGTAGTGTCTATATCTCCTGCTTCATCTCCACTATAATGGAATATTGTCTAAAGTCCATAGTTTTTATTGTTGTTGATATCTTCATTTTTATAAAACAAATACTTTCTCATCTATAGAGAAGCGACCCAGTAGCTTGTTTGATATTTATGGACCCAGTAGCTTGGTTGATATTTATGGACCCAGTAGCTTGGTTGATATTTATGGACCCAGTAGCTAGTTTGATATTTATGGACCCAGTAGCTAGTTTGATATTTATGGACCCAGTAGCTTGGTTGATATTTATGGACCCAGTAGCTAGTTTGATATTTAAGGACCCAGTAGCTTGTTTGATATTTATGGACCCAGTAGCTTGGTTGATATTTATGGACCCAGTAGCTTGGTTGATATTTATGGACCCAGTAGCTTGGTTGATATTTATGGACCCAGTAGCTTGGTTGATATTTATGGACCCAGTAGCTTGGTTGATATTTATGGACCCAGTAGCTTGGTTGATATTTATGGACCCAGTAGCTTGGTTGATATTTATGGACCCAGTAGCTTGGTTGATATTTATGGACGCGACCCAGTAGTTTGATCAATTAGTTCTATGTTTATGGATGTGACCCAGTCATTCGTTCTTTATTTACCGTTACCAATACTAGCTGGAAATGTTCTTATCCCTTGCCAGCTAGCTACGGCTAATACAGTCTGGACGCCTGCAGCCAGAATAACAGCAAAGTAGCTTTCTTCTGTTGACGTTTGGATAAATCCATAAGAATGGGCTGATATTGCCCGATTTTGACTGGGATAGCTGGATAAGTTTTCCTTCTCGCCAGGACACTCATCAACACTGACTGCTAATAATTTGAAGAGGTGTCCACATACTTTTGTATATATGGTGCTGTGGCTGAAGCAAGTCCTCGCGGCAATGTTCCAACATCTAGTGGTAAGCCTTCCCAGAAGAGTGGAGGCTGTTATAACAGCTAAGGGGTGACCAACTTCATATTAATGCCCATGATTTTGGAATGAAATGTTCGACGAGCAGGTTTTTATTTTACATTATTTAACTAGGCATGTCAGTTAAGAACAAATGATTATTTACATTGACGGCCTACCCTACCCTACCAAACCCTAACCCGGACGACGCTGGGCCAATTGTGAGCCGATATCTTCTCCAAAAGGTTTTAATGTCCATTCTAGAATATCCTTCTAGCCAATCAGATATGAGAATTCAAATAAGCTGTGGTATAAAGTGTCTATATACTGTCTACATACTGTCTAGACAGTATCTATATAGTGTCCATATCGTGTCTATATAGAATATATATATAGCATCTATATAGTGTCTATATAGAATATATAGTGTCTATATAGTGTCTACATAGAATATAAAGTGTCTATATAGTCTCTATAAAGTGACTATATAGTGTCTATAAAGTGCTTGCATAGTGTCTATATAGTGTCTATATAGAATATATAGTGACTATATAGTGTCTATAAAGTGCTTACATAGTGTCTATATAGTGTCTATATAGTGTCTATATAGTGTCTATAGGTCTATATAGTGTCTATATAGTGTCTATAGGTCTATATAGTGTCTATATAGTGTCTATATAGTGTCTATATAGTGTCTGTAGGTCTATATAGTGTCTATATAGTGTCTATATAGTGTCTATATAGTATATATATAGTGTATATATAGTGTATTTATAGTATCTATATAGTGTCGATATAGTATCTATATAGTGTATATATAGTATCTATATAGGTTATATATATAATATCTCTATTTAGTATATATAGTATCTCTATAGTGTATATATAGTATCTCTATAGTGCCTATGTAGTGTAGATATAGTATAGATATAGTGTATATATAGTGTAGATATATTATAGATATAGTGTATATATAGTGTATATATAGTGTAGATATAGTGTAGATATAGTGTATATATAGTATCTATATAGTGTCTACACAGTATCTATAGAGTGTCTATATAGTATCTAAATAGTGTACCAGTTATAATGATGCCAATTTTTTAAATAAATCATAGTAGAATGATTGTGTGAGCCTTGTTTTTAATGAACCTCCTTTAAATGTTCACACCCAATGGAACAAAAACATGTTCTCCGATTTATGCCCATACTAAAACATGTTGTAATTTATTATAGTATCTATATAGTGTATATATAGTATATATAGTGTATATATAGTATCTATATAGTGTCTATATAGTGTCTATGTAGTGTCTATGTAGTGTCTATATAGTGTCTATGTAGTGTCTATGTAGTGTCTATATAGTGTCAATATAGTATCTATTTAGTAAATATATAGTATCTATATAGTATATATATGGTATCTATGTATTGTCTAAATAGTATCTTTATATTGTCTACACAGTATCTATAGAGTGTATACAGTGTCAATATAGAGTCAATATAGTGTCTATATAGTATCTATATGGTATTTATATTGCATATATATAGTATCTATATAGTGTCTACACAGTATTAATATAGTATCTATATAGTGTTGATATAGTATCTTTATGGTGTGTATATATAGTATCTATACAGTGCATATTTATCAAATCGATATAGTATATACATAGTGTCTATATAGAATCTATATAGTGTCTATATAGTATATATACAGTGTATATATAGTATCTACATAGTATCTATATAGTATCTATATAGTGTCTACATATTGTCTATATAGTGTCAGTATGGTGTCTATATAGTGTCAATATAGTATCAGTATAGTATATATATAGTGTCTATGTATTGTCTATATAGTATCTATATATTGTCTACACAGTATCTTTATAGTGTCTACACAGTATCTTTATAGTGTCTATATAGTGTATATATAGTATCTATATAGTGTCTATATATTATCTATATAGTATCCATGTATCTATATCTTCAGTTGAAGTCGGAAGTTTACAAACTCTAAGGTTAGAGTCATTAAAACTTGTTTTTTAACCACTCCACAAATCTACTTTGTGCATGACACAAGTAATTTTTCCAACAATTGTTTACAGACAGATTATTTCACTAATAATTCACTGTATCACAATTCCAGTGGGTCAGAAGTTTACATACACTAAGTTGACCGTATAGTATAATCTATATAGTATCTATATAGTGTCTATATAGTATCTACATGGTGTCTGCATATTGTCTATATATAGTGTCTATATAGTATCTCTATGGTATCTATTTTGCATTTATATAGTTTAAATATAGTTTCTATACAGTATCTATATAGAGTCTACACAGTATCTGTATAGTGTCTACACAGTATCTATATAGTGTCTATACAGTATCTGTGTAGTGTCTATATAGTGTAAATATAGTGTCGATATAGTGTATATATAGTATCTATATAGTGTCTACACAGTATCTATAGAGTGTCTATATAGTATATAAGTAGTGTATATATAGTGTCTATATAGTATCTTTATATATATATATATATATATATTAGTGTCTATATAGTATCTCTACAGTGTTTATTCAGTGTCTATATTGTATATATATATGTGTCTATATAGTGTCTATATAGTATCTTAATAGTGTCAATATAGAGTCTATATAGTGTCTATATAGTATCTATATAGTGTCTAAACAGTATCTACAGTTGAAGTCGGAAGTTTACATACTCTTTGGTTTCTACTCATTAAAACTCGTTTTTCAACCACTCCACAAATATCTTGTTAACAAACTCTAGTTTTGGCAAGTCGGTTAGGACATCTACTTTGTGCAAGACACATGTAATTTTTCCAACAATTATTTACAGAAAGATTAATTCACTTATAAATTACTGTGTGTTATTATGTTATAATTAAGTCTATGATTTGATATTTGATAGAGCAGTCTGACTGAGCGGTGGTGGGCACCAGCAGGCTCGTATTTCTGTGTGTTATTATGTTATAACTAAGTCTATGATTTGATAGAGCAGTCTGACTGAGCGATGGTAGGCACCAGCAGGCTTGTAAGCATTCATTCAAACAGCACTTTCCTGCGTTTTGCCAGCAGCTCATCGCTGTGCTTCAAGCATTGCCCTGTTTATGACTTCAAGCCTATCAACTCCCGAGATTAGGCTGGTGTAACCGATGTGAAATGGCTAGCTAGTTAGCAGGTTAGCGCTAATAGCGTTTCAAACGTCACTCGCTCTGAGACTTGGAGTGGTTGTTCCCCTTGCTCTGCATGGGTAATGCTGCTTCGAGGGTGGCTGTTGTCGACGTGTTCCTGGTTCGAGCCCAGGTAGGAGCGAGGAGAGGGACGGAAGCTATACTGTTACACTGGCAATACTAAAGTGCCTATAAGAACATCCAATAGTCAAAAGGTATATGAAATACAAATCGTATAGAGAGAAATTGTCCTATAATTCCTATAATAACTACAACCTAAAACTTCTTACCTGGGAATATTGAAGACTCATGTTAAAAGGAACCACCAGCTTTCATATGTTCTCATGTTTTGAGCAAGGAACTGAAACGTTAGCTTTTTTACATGGCACATATTGCAATTTTACTTTCTTCTCCAACACTTTGTTTTTGCATTATTTAAACCAAATTGAACATGTTTCATTATTTATTTGAGGCTAAATTGATTTTATTGATGTATTATATTAAGTTAAAATAAGTGTTTTTAATCGGAAGATTTAATCGGCTTTTTTGGTCCTCCAATAATCGGTATCGGTATCGTCGTTGAAAAATCATAATCGGTCGACCTCTAATATTTATATATAGTGTCAATATAGCGTTTATATAGTATCTATACAGTGTCTAGAAAGTGTCTATGTATTGTCTATATAGTGTCTCTATAGTATCTATATGGTGTCTACATAGTATTTATAGCATCTATTTGGTGTCTATATAGTATCTATATAGTATCTATATGGTGTCTATATAGTATCTATATGGTGTGTATATAGTATCTATATGGTGTGTATATAGTATATATATAGCATTTATAGTATCTATATGGTATCTATCTAGTGTATATATAGTATCTATATACTGTCTACACAGTATTTCTATAGTGTCTACAAAGTGTCAATATAGTGTCTATACAGTATCTATATAGTATCTATATAATATCTAAATAGTATCGATATAGTGTCTACACAGTATCTGTATAGTGTCTATATAGTGTCTGCATGGAAGGTAGTATTCAATTTTATAGCTGTGTGTGTGTGCATGTGCATTTGTGTGTATGTTAGTGAGCGTGCATGCATGCTTCCCTGCGTGTGTGTGTGTGTGTGTGTGTGTAGGTGCATGTGTTCCAACTTCCATATCTCTTGGTATATGTTCCACTTCCTGCTTGCCCTGGAAGCAATACCCACTTCTATTTCTGTTCACTGACGTCTGTGAGCTGATGACGACCATCGAGTTGCGCTCTTTCATAGAGTCCTTTAGAGAATACACAGTTGATTCAAGGGTGTTTTAGACTGGTCTCTGGTATCTTTCTGGTAGCTCATGGCATACTCACAACCTTCTGGACCCTGGATCGTAGAGGAATCATAGAGACGTCATTGGTATATTATCATTATAAAGTATTTTCTGTCAGTGTCCGGGCTCCAACAATACACAATGCCAACGTGTTTTTTTCTTTCTTCACAGGACTCATCATTATGTGGAGCTGATTGGGACGTGAGTCATCCGTGATGTGAAAGGAGGAAGGGAAAGAGAGAAAGGAACATGGAGCTCACGCGTCTTCCCCAACACTGAAGATGGCAGGTCCTTTTTTGTTGTTGTTGTGTAAAATAGGACTTTTTTTTTTGTTCTGACAGACATTTCCTTTTGAAAAGATCTTTAGAACTTTTAAGATGAAATAGCAAGAGCTATGACCTTCACAGCAAGGCTGTACTTTCTTCAACTTTTAGTTTGACTTTTCCCCTCACTTTTTCTTCCATCTTTTGTATAATGTTGTTTTCAGACCAAACATCTCATTACAGACAGTCTAGGACCAGATTCAATTGAACAGCATTCCACTGAATGTGGTTAAGGGAGAATAGATCCCTGTATCCTCAGCCTAATGGCGCCGTCCATTTCCAAGTCGTGTACCCTAAACCAGAAATAACCAGTTTGACCTCATCCTTTCATTGGCTGAAATAGCACTCTATGCAACATATACAATGGTGTAGCAGAACCCCCCCCCCCCGCAGCCCCGCAAGGCAGAGGGGCCCACGAGCTCTGGGGACATATGCCCACGTCATCTGACACCTAAATCAACATTCTATTAAATGTTTTTATAAATCATTTTGACGGTAACCCTTGTGTTGTCCATTCTACATGGGTAATAGGTGACTCAGTCAGACGGAAAAGTTGTCATGCATCTAATTTGCATATTTCTCAGGGAGGCAGCCCGGATCAGCCTCCTCACCTAATTGGCTGTCGAGTTCTAAAAAGTTACGTGAATCAGGTCTGACTGGGAAGAAGAGAGTGAGTTGTTCAGGTCTGACTGGGACAGAGAGTGAGTTGTTCAGGTCTGACTGGGACAGAGAGAGTTGTTCAGGTCTGACTGGGACAGAGAGTGAGTTGTTCAGGTCTGACTGGGACAGAGAGTGAGTTGTTCAGGTCTGACTGGGACAGAGAGTGAGTTGTTCAGGTCTGACTGGGACAGAGAGTGAGTTGTTCAGGTCTGACTGGGACAGAGAGTGAGTTGTTCAGGTCTGACTGGGACAGAGAGTGAGATGTTCAGGTCTGACTGGGACAGAGAGTGAGTTGTTCAAGATGAAAGGCAGGACCAAGTAGTGCCCAACAATGCTGCACATACAGCTTCTCTCTGCTCAAGCTGGTGCCAAATGACCGAAGACATTACCGACCACATCAGCAAAGCCACCACCTCGTTCTTGACTGACGAAACACAGTTGGAAACTAGTTAGGCCTTACGCAGCAGCTAGAACTAGCAGCCTACGAGTCCCAACAGACACCTCACTAGTCGGGCCCGGGAATTGACTGTCGCCTTGCTCCTTCTCTTTGGGGGGGGGGGGGGGGGGGGGGGATAGTGACAGTTCCTGAGAGTGCCGGTCCTCCTTATCCTTCTCCTCCTTCTATCTGAGAAAACCAAGCTGATGAGTGCCAGCTGCGACCCCAACCCCCTTCTGTGAACACTGTTAAACCCACGAGGGATGAGACGGAAATCCCAGAGTCTGACTTCCCATGTGTAATAGAAATATCTTACCAGCCAAATACTGTATATAGCTATAGACAGGCTAGTAATTTGCGATGTTTGAATTTCCCAAAATAATTACTGAACAAGTAAATACATGATTGCCGCCAGCCGAACATAAATAAGAAAATTACAAACAAATAAAAATAAACATGTATCCATTAAAACAAAGCTATAGGCTACTATAAGCAATAGCAGTACATAATCTGATTGCCTATCACCACTGAGCTGTAGTCTCTCTCTCTGTCTCTCTCTCTCTCTCTCTCTGTCTCTTTCTCTCTGTCTCTCTCTCTCTCTCTCTCTCACACTCTTTCTCTCTCGCTCTCTCTCTCTCTCTCTCTCTCACACTCTCTCTCTCGCTCTCTCTATCACTCTCTCTCTCACTCTCTCTCACACACTCTCTCTCTCTCTCTCACACTCTCTCACACTCTCTCACTCTCTCTCTCTCACACACTCCCTCTCTCACACACTCTCTCTCTCACACACACTCTCTCTCACACACACACACACCACACACACCCAAACTTCGGCTGTTTTGGGATATTATTAGCATGGCCTGTCCAGGTTTCCATGGCTACGTGGCTCTCAGTTTAAAGCACACCAGTGTTGTGTTGCTGTTATGTTTTTATCAGGTGCCAGGAAATGAAGGCGTGGAGCGAGAGATCGTGAGCAGATAAGTAAAAAAAAAAACAATTGTAGACCACTGTCTTCCACACGATCTCTACTCTTTCTCTCTGCTCGGGACAGATATTTTTATCTCAACACTACCGCAGATGGATATTTTTTCCCTGTGTCTTCACTTTAGTCCGTTTTTTTGTTGGTATTTTGTTCTCAGTGAGGTGCATAGGTTGAGCTGCATATAATAAATATACAGATGGCAACTGTACTATATATTTGAGTCCAAGTACATTAAACTAAACTCACACATCGTCCACACCAGTAGAAATCCATTTTGTCAAACTGAAAGACAATGGCCAGAGCTTACCCATGATGTTGCACAACGGTTTAAGTCAACAAGTCATCGTGCAAGTCCATTTGACTGTGTTTTTCTTTCTCTATGATATACACATTCTTTTCAGTCTACGATTTGTTTCATGGCTCTATTTGAATGTTACCACCCACCAGCATGTCATTGTTAATGAATCAGAAACAGCTGCAGAGTTCTTCCTCTTCGTGACTTAAGCCAAACAGCCTTGTGTTTACTTGGCCGTCTGAGCCACGGATTAAAACAAGGAGTGTAAATTTATGTTTTTTGCATCTCCACAATTTTTTTCCCAGGTAATTGTCATTATCCATTGGATTAATTTGTCAATTTTCACTTATTTAAAAAAAAAACTAGTCTGTATTATATTTATTTTTTATCTGACCATTTTATGAATGGTATAAATGTGTAATATGATAGCATTTTGCAAACCCGCTTTCCCCCGTAGCCCCAAAATGAATGGTTTTGACCACTAAAGTTTTGCTTCACTACACGCTCTACTAATTTCATTGGTATAATGTTAGCTGGAAACTACATGTATCTATCCAGATAATGAAAAGGCACCTGCGAAAGAAAATCCAATATGCTTCCTGCATGATAATGAGCAAGGTCATTGTAGCCGATCATTTAACTTCCCACGGGCATGTGAGAACTATGAGCATGGGCTTTACCGCTATCTGCAATAGTTATCAGCTATCTTTCAATAGTTATCCATATTACCCGGAGCTTCATCTTATTCTTCCTAGCTACTTCTATGGCAGATTTGGGCCATAGAAGATGCCAAAACGTTGGCTTTAACAAAAGATGGCGAAGTTAGCCCAGTGGTTTCCTAAATCAATGCTTATAAGAAATCCAGCTCCAGAACCTGCCATAGAGCTAGCTGGCTAATCTTTTGAATACATTGTATAACAAAAAAAAATCTGCAAGAACAGATAACATTAGCAGATAACATTAGCTAGCTAGAAAAGTTTAGCATGCTAGCTAGATAAGGTTAGCATGCTAGCTAGATAAGGTTAGCTAGATAAGGTTAGCATGCTAGCTAGATACGTTTAGCGTGCTAACTACATCAGGTTAGCATGCTAGCTAGATACGTTTAGCATGCTAGCTAGATACGTTTAGCATGCTAGCTAGATAAGGTTAGTATGCTAGCTAGCTATACTGATAGCTGCCCTATCGTTTATCAACTACACAAAGAAATTCCCACATTTCCACTGTTTTCTCTGCTACTGCATGGAAAGCTTTACTGGAGTGCCAAGTCTAGGAACAAAATACTTCTCAACAGCTTTTACCCGCAAGCCATAAGACTCCTGTACAGGTAATCAAATAGCTACCCGGACTATTTGCATTGTGTCACGCCACCCCCCACCTGCCAACCCCTCTTTTACGCTGCTGCTACTCTCTGTTTATTATCTATGCATAGTCACTTTAACTATACCTACATGTACATATTACCTCAATTAGCCCGACTAACCGGTGCCCCCTACACATTGACCCTGTACTGATACCACCTGTATAAAGCCTCGCTACTGTTTTATTTATTTTCTGATCTATTGTTTATTTAATACCTATTTTTTACTTAAAAATTGCACTGTTAGGGCTTGTAAGATAGCATTTCACTGTAAGGTCTATTTGGCGCATGTGACAAATAAACTTTGATTTGATCCAATTTGTGAATATGTATGAGTAGCCTTCATCATTTATTTCGGCAGTGGAAACCTAAACGTTAATTTCCTCTGTAGGACAGGAAATTTCCTCAAAAATAGTGGAGTCAAAACTATGGAAACATGTAATTAAAGATAATCAGAGCTACAGTCTGCCCTGCCATTTGTTTTGGCAAACAGCTGAGGGATGAGACAAGTTAAATTAAGCTCATTTGGCATTTCCCAGTTCTATGTCTCAAAAAATCAATGGCTATATATTAATTTGAAGTAAAAAAAAGATGTATTACTGCTACTTTAAAGTTAATTATTGCCACATCATGGTACACTTGTGTAATATCCTGGCTAGCTCCACGGCAACAACTTTTAATTTACTGCAATCAACTTTAATCCAATTAATAACTATCAATCCGATATGCACAGAAGCCCCTTGCTTAGCTTTCAGGCATCATACTGGCTACGTCCCAAATGGAACCCTGGTCCCTATCTAGTGCACTACTTTTTTACCAGGGCCCATATGTCTCTGGTTAAAAGTAGTGCAATATGTAGGGAATAGGGTGTCCATTTGTGACGCTTCATAGAAACACTGTCATGCTAAACGTTTCAGTTTCCTAGCAACGATGAGGAACCACTTTCCCATGCTCTTTTCCTTTATTAATTTGCTCTTTCTGAGAACGGGTAGAGAGACAAAACGGATAGAGAGAGAGAGAGTGAGAGGAGGGCAAACAACATTGACAGTTATCATCATCCGTAAGTAGGAGTGTACGTACTGTAGCCTCAGCATCTCTCTGGCTGCATGGAGCCCGGGGACATTCTTTAAATGACTAATACATTATGTGTCCTACGTTCTAAAAATATAACATAGAATCTTGAATCCACCTCCATCTCTTTCTCCATCTTCTTTACCTCCAGAAGTTGATCTGTAAGAAGAGACTTCAATTAGCTAATATATATTGTGTGTCCTATATTCTAAAAATATAACATAGAATATTGAATCCACCTCCATCTCTTTCTCCATCTTCTTTACCTCCAGAAGTTGATCTGTAAGAAGAGACTTCAATTAGCTAATATATATTGTGTGTCCTATATTCTAAAAATATAACATAGAATATTGAATCCACCTCCATCTCTTTCTCCATCTTCTTTACCTCCAGAAGTTGATCTATAAGAAGAAGAGACTTCAATTAGCTAATACAGTGGGGCAAAAAAGTATTTAGTCAGCCACCAATTGTGCAAGTTCTCCCACTTAAAAAGATGAGAGAGGCCTGTAATTGTCATCATAGGTACACTTCAACTATGACAGACAAAATGAGAAAAGAAAATCCAGAAAATCACATTGTAGGATTTTTAATGAATTTATTTGCAAACTATGGTGGAAAATAAGTATTTGGTCACCTACAAACAAGCAAGATTTCTGGCTCTCACAGACCTGTAACTTCTTCTTTAAGAGGCTCCCCTGTCCTCCACTCATTACCTGTATTAATGGCACCTGTTTGAACTTGTTATCAGTATAAAAGACACCTGTCCACAACCTCAAACAGTCACACTCCAAACTCCACTATGGCCAAGACCAAAGAGCTGTCAAAGGACAACAGAAACAAAATTGTAGACCTGCACCAGGCTGGGAAGACTGCATCTGCAATAGGTAAGCAGCTTGGTTTGAAGAAATCAACTGTGGGAGCAATTATTAGGAAATGGAAGACATACAAGACCACTGATAATCTCCCTCGATCTGGGGCTCCACGCAAGATCTCACCCCGTGGGGTCAGAATGATCACAAGAACGGTGAGCAAAAATCCCAGAACCACACGGGGGGACCTAGTGAATGACCTGCAGAGAGCTGGGACCAAAGTAACAAAGCCTACCATCAGTAACACACTACGCCGCCAGGGACTCAAATCCTGCAGTGCCAGACGTGTCCCCCTGTTTAAGCCAGTACATGTCCAGGCCCGTCTGAAGTTTGCTAGAGAGCATTTGGATGATCCAGAAGAAGATTGGGAGAATGTCATATGGTCAGATGAAACCAAAATATAACTTTTTGGTAAAAACTCAACTCGTCGTGTTTGGAGGACAAAGAATGCTGAGTTGCATCCAAAGAACACCATACCTACTGTGAAGCATGGGGGTGGAAACATCATGCTTTGGGGCTGTTTTTCTGCAAAGGGACCAGGACGACTGATCCGTTTAAAGGACAGAATGAATGGGGCCATGTATCGTGAGATTTTGAGTGAAAACCTCCTTCCATCAGCAAGGGCATTGAAGATGAAACGTGGCTGGGTCTTTCAGCATGACAATGATCCCAAACACATCGCCCGGGCAACGAAGGAGTGGCTTCGTAAGAAGCATTTCAAGGTCCTGGAGTGGCCTAGCCAGTCTCCAGATCTCAACCCCATAGAAAATCTTTGGAGGGAGTTGAAAGTCCGTGTTGCCCAGCAACAGCCACAAAACATCACTGCTCTAGAGGAGATCTGCATGGAGGAATGGGCCAAAATACCAGCAACAGTGTGTGAAAACCTTGTGAAGACTTACAGAAAACGTTTACCTCTGTCATTGCCAACAAAGGGTATATAACAAAGTATTGAGATAAACTTTTGTTATTGACCAAATACTTATTTTCCACCATAATTTGCAAATAAATTCATTAAAAATCCTACAATGTGATTTTCTGGATTTTCTTTTCTCATTTTGTCTGTCATAGTTGAAGTGTACCTATGATGACAATTACAGGCCTCTCTCATTTTTTTAAGTGGGAGAACTTGCACAATTGGTGGCTGACTAAATACTTTTTTGTCCCACTGTATATAGTGTGTCCTATTTTCTGAAAATAAAAAGCAAAAGTCGAAGCGTTTCACAGGACAGCAGACAGATCCCCTTCCACTTGTTAGTCAAAGTTATGCAGGTTTCTAGCTGCATTATGCATCCGCTCTGAAAAGCACTAAAATAAAGCAGCCCGGCTGTTTCATGTTTCATGTCTAAGTAAACAGACGGATGATTTGGCCGTGTCAGGCCATGTCAGGCTGCCTACAGTACAGTATATCTAGCTAGCTACACACACACACACACACACACACACACACACACACACACACACACACACACACACACACACACACACACACACACACACACACACACACACACACACACACACACACACACATATACAGTCTGGATTTGGCTGGCAGTGGATCGAACCAGGACTCTCATTCTAAATTTCAACAACAGACCTGCAGTTGTGTTTGAGTGATTTGGCAAGCTACAGTAGGCCTATATTGTTGTCGGTGAATGGTTTGGCCAGTCTCTAGCTGTTAGTGATCTGTACTGTAAGGCTGGAGGATACTCAAGTCCTACTGTATATGCCTAGCTGTTGAGTGTGAGCGGTATGAACAGTCCTACTGTACTGGCCTATAGCTACAAGAACTGAATGGTTACCCAGGTGTATGAGTAGTGTGGCTGGTGCTAACCATAGCTGGGGGTACTCTGTGAGGTTTGAGGATAACAAGTCCTTTGGCACTGACGCACAGGAACTCTAACACACAGGTTGTCATGGCACCGTAAGGTTGCCTACGCAGACAGCGTAACTAACTATTGTTTTGTTTTTTGTAAAGTGTTTTTTTTTAGGGGGGGGAAGTTTACTGCTCTAGGGTTTGATCACTTCCTGTACATTGTCTGGTCTTGACACTCAGAGTTACAGAATTGGTATGAAAAGTCAACATTTTTCGGGCTTATAGCTAGCTAGCTAACGTAAACTCACTCACTTTTGTACATCGCTTTGGTCCGTACAATTGACCTTATTTTAGCGCCCACAAAAACGTAATACTTCCAGATCAACTGTAATGTCAATACCATTGTAAAGCACAATTTCTCCGCTTTCCAACAGAATTTATGCCAAGACCTTCCACGCTGCCTGTTTCTGCATGATTCAAGAAGGCAATAAGCTCCGTCGGGTCTTTTTAAAAATGGCGGGTGGGGAAGCGAATCTAATGCGTGATAGTGAGAAGGAGAGATATGTGTGGCAAAATGGCTTTTTTCACTCGATCTGTCCAACTTATCACCTTATCGCCTCTAAAATGTAAATAAAACACTATAAAGAGTTTATATAATGTGTCATTACATACCTATTTGAAGGTTTGTGTCGAAATTTGAATCGGGTTTTTAGGGCGGTGCTAAAGTGATCTTAGAAGTAAACAGCGGCTTTGAGAATGATGATCGCATACAGTGATGACGCAAAAATTTACTACGTATCCCCCCTTACCCCCGTCACTGTCCATTTCTTGTGTTTAAACAATGAGAGAAGTGCTACACCTGGTGGAGAGAGATTGTAAGACAGAAATAGTTGCTTTATGCGTGCTGTACGTTACGACATGACACGCCACGATGTAAAGGAGGGTCCGTTTTTTCAACTTTTCTCCAATACTATAGAGCCATTACCATGTTGATCAACGCTTGAATAGAAACCTAGTTCACACCGCTGATTTTGAAGTCAACACAGTCGCTACAGTCCCATTAGTTTTCTTTGTAGCCTCGTTTGAATGTCGGGGTTGTGCACATTTCTACGGAATGGGGTGAGTTTACGTTACTTAGTAGTCTGTTTGGCTGTTTGGATTTCAATAATGACTTATAGCTAGCTAGCTACTTAGTAGGTTTGGCTGTTTGAATTTCAATAATGACTTATAGCTAGCTAGGTACTTAGTAGGTTTGGCTGTTTGAATTTCAATAATGGCTTATAGCTAGCTAGCTACTTAGTAGGTTTGGCTGTTTGAATTTCAATAATGACTTATAGCTAGCTAGCTACTTAGTAGGTTTGGCTGTTTGAATTTCAATAATGACTTATAGCTAGCTAGCTACTTAGTAGGCTATTTGGCTGTGTGGATTTCAATATTGCAGCCCTGGGCTTTTTATTTAATCAGTCGGGAAGAATAACAATCAAGGACTGCATGCTGTGTCCACATATGGAAGAGGCTCAGGGACTGATCTTAACCACTGCCAAGATGTAGTGTCTTTCGTTTGGACCCCAAAAAACCCCAAAATAAACTTAAATTGAGATATTTCCCTTCAAAGAAGAAAAAAATGTCCTGGACTAAATTATTCTAAATTAATTTGATACTGTGTAACTTATCCCACCTTCGGTAAGTTGCAGGTGCCTATGTAAAAATAGACATTCAACCAGTTCTGCAAAGAAAAAACAACATTGTGCTCCACTGCACTCCATTGTAATGTGCAAGTGTCAATATCACCCCCCCACACACACACACAGATTGGGACTACTATTATTGATCACTTTGCGTAATGTGCAGCACATGGGCTCGTAAAATAATGACTCCCTCTTTAACTTATCATGACTACTAACACAATTTTCCAATTGTGAATTAATGGAGTGTGTAATCCTATATTATCATCCAAGGTCATACCCAACAAGCCTGTCTGGATGTTACATGACTGTAGAGATGTAAGCCGACTCGACACCCTAAAGGAGTACCTGAAGAAACTTTTCAATGACAGGAATGTCACTTTTTGTGACCTCTTTGATTTGCTGTGGGACCAACCAGCACTTTTTAAAAGAGACGGAATTCACCCTAACCGCAGGGGTTCCATGATCATTTCCAGCAACATCAAACTGTTTTAGAGACTGACAGACAGGGTCTGGTAGTGCTCCAGTCCCAGCAACATCAAACTGTTTTAGAGACTGACAGACAGGGTCTGGCAGTGCTCCAGTCCCAGCAACATCAAACTGTTTTAGAGACTGACAGACAGGGTCTGGTAGTGCTCCAGTCCCAGCAACATCAAACTGTTTTACAGACTGACAGGCAGGGTCTGGTAGTGCTCCAGTCCCAGCAACATCAAACTGTTTTAGAGACTGACAGACAGGGTCTGGTAGTGCTCCAGTCCCAGCAACATCAAACTGTTTTAGAGACTGACAGACAGGGTCTGGTAGTGCTCCAGTCCCAGCAACATCAAACTGTTTTACAGACTGACAGACAGCGTCCGGTAGTGCTCCAGTCCCAGCGACATCAAACTGTTTTAGAGACTGACAGACAGGGTCTGGTAGTGCTCCAGTCCCAGCAACATCAAACTGTTTTAGAGACTGACAGACAGGGTCAGGTAGTGCTCCAGTCCCAGCTACATCAAACTGTTTTAGAGACTGACAGACAGGGTCTGGTAGTGCTCCAGTCCCACCAACATCAAACTGTTTTAGAGACTGAAAAACAGGGTCTGGTAGTGCTCCAGTCCCAGCTACATCAAACTGTTTTAGAGACTGAAAAACAGGGTCTGGTAGTGCTCCAGTCCCAGCAACATCAAACTGTTTTAGAGACTGACAGACAGGGTCTGGTAGTGCTCCAGTTCTCACTGTCAGAATAACCAACAGAGGACTTGGAAACCACATCAACTCCTGTACAAATAGCACTATGGTTATTGTGAGTAACCAAATTCATGTTCCCCTAACTCTGCGTTCTAGTGAGTTTACACAAACTGTAATATCCTACCATTCTGACAGATTGGAGACTGTCAGAGAATATGTTTATAGCATTAATAGTTAGGTTGTTTCCTTGAGGCAGATGCCCCAGGGGCAGAGTTGCCCGCAATCAATGAATATGGCCCTTTTAAATGTTAGAGCAATCACTAGTAAAAATATTTTCTTGTGAATGACCTAATTTCTGAGCGCAAAGTTGATTGGATGTTTCTCACTGAGTCATGGCTGTCATCAGACTGTAGTGTCGATCTTATTGAAGCTTATCCCAGATTAGAGCTTTTCATAACCTATCAGAAAAGGGAAAAGGAGTTGGTGGGACAGCCTCTATTTTTACTAATGCTCTCAGAGGTAAGAACATTTCACTTGGCGACGTTGGGTCTTCTGAGCATCATGCTGTACTGTTTAAATGTCAGCCACCAGTGCTGGCCATAACCCTGTATAGGCCACCAAAGCACTGCCCCACTTTCTTTACTGATATCTCTGAACTATTGTCTATTGTCTTTGAGAACTATGATAAACTCATTGTGTTGGGTGATTTTAATATTCATGTTGACAAGGTGACGGACTCCAAGGCCATTGAATTGATGAATCTTTTGAGCTCTATGGACTTTATCAAACATGTTACTGGGCCCACCCATAACCGTGGCCACACTCTGGACCTGGTTATTACCAAGGGGCTTTCTACTGGGCCCACCCGTAACCACAGCCATACTCTGGACCTGGTTATTACCAAGGGGCTTTCTATTGACATATCCTCTATTGTTGATGTTGCTTTATCTGATCACCACTGGGGATGTTTTATTACCTTGTTGCCCAAAGTACAGGGTAATACTGAACCCATTATTAAGAAACACTATCCTACCTCTGAAGTTGCTACAGATTTTATTGGGTGTATGAACAATACATCATCACCTATTCTGCCTTCCTCTTGTGAGGATTTTCTTGATAACTTTAAAAGCCAACTAAGGGCAACCATTGATGCCACAGCTCCAGTAGGGTTGAAAAAAGACACATACAAACAGAGAGGCTCTTGGGTAGGTCAGGAAACCAATCAATTAAAGAGACATTGCAGAAAGGCAGAGAGGAAGTGGAGAAAGTCAAAGTTACAGGCCTGTTATGATACATTCCACATCCATTGATGGCCTGATAAATCCTACCCTCACGCAAAGATATGTGAACTTTCGTCCACATCTAAATGTGATGACTTTGCAGCATATTTCAGAGATAAAATAGCAATCATTAGGCTGGGTATCAGTCAAGACCTGATGAGAAGTTCGATATGCACCTTAGCCTACCACGCAAAAGCACTAAAGAGTTATTTTCCCTGGTTGACACAGACATACTCAGGAAAGTGATATTACAATTTAAGCCTTCTACCAGCCTTCTTGATCCTATCCCCATCACCTTCTTCAAAACAGTTTTTAATTGCATATCTGAAGAAGTGCAAGCTATTAGTAATCACTCCCTGTTTACAGGCATTTTGCACTAAAAACTGCTATGGTGAAACCCCTTCTGAAGAAAAGGAATCTAGTTTCTTCAGCTCTTAGCATTTTTCGGCCAATCTTCCATTCTACAGGTTAAGCAAAAAGAAATTGCTTTTCAAACAGATCAATTATTTTTCAAGTACCAACAGTATTTAAAAAATAAATCCAATCTTGTTTTTCGTGCCCAGCACAGACAGCCTTAGTTACAAACTTATTCAGGATCGGTGTCCCGTCCACAGGACGGTTGAGCTAATGTAGGCTAATGTGATTAGCATGAGGTTGTAAGTAACAAGAACATTTCCCAGGACATAGACATATCTGATATTGGCAGAAAGCTTAAATGATTGTTAATCTACCTGCACTGTCCAATTTATAGTAGCTATTACAGTGAAAGAATGCCATGCTGTTGTTTGAGGAGAGTGCACAATTTTGAACATAAAGTTATTATTGAACAAATTAGGCACATTTGGGCAGTCTTGATACAACATTTTGAACAGAAATGCAACGATTCATTGGATCAAATGAAATCAAAAGTTTATTTGTCAAGTGCGCCTAATACAACAGGTGTAGACCTTACAGTGAAATGTTTACTTACAGGCTCTAACCAACAGTGCAATTTCTAAGATAAAAAATAAATAAAAATAAGGTATTAGGTGAACAATAGGTAAGTAAAGAAATAAAAACAACAGTAAAAAGACAGTGAAAATAACATTAGCGAGGCTATATTCAGTAGCGAGGCTATATACAGGCACCGGTTAGTCAGGCTGATTGAGGTAGTATGTACATGTAGATATGGTTAAAGTGACAATGCATAGATGATAAACAGAGAGTAGCAGTAGCGTAAAAGAGGGGTTGGCGGGTGGTGGGTGGCGTGACACACTGCAGATAGCCCGGGTAGCCAATGTGCGGGGGGCACCGGTTGGTCGGGCTAATTGAGGTAGTATGTACATGAATGTATAGTTAAAGTGACTATGCATATATGATAAACAGAGAGTAGCAGCAGCGTAAAAGAGGGGTTGGGGTGGGGGGGGGGCACACAATGCAAATAGTCTGGGTAGCCATTTGATTACCTGTTCAGGAGTCTTATGGCTTGGGGGTAAAAACTGTTGAGAAGCCTTTTTTGTCCTAGACTTGAAACTCCGGTACTGCTTGCCATGCGGTAGTAGAGAGAACAGTCTATGACTGGGGTCTTAAAACTTTGCATATACACTGCTGGCAAAATGTAAATTGCACTTGGGCTGGAATAATACATTATGGCCTTTCTCTTACATTTCAAAGATGATGCTACAAAAAAAACATACATAAGAACGGTTGGTTTTTTCTTTGTATTATCTTTTAACATATCTGTTATTATCTCCTACATTGCTTTCACATTTCCACAAACGTCAAAGTGTTTCCCTTCAAATGGTACCAAGAATATGCATATCCTTGCTTCAGGGCCTGAGCCACAGGCACTTAGATTTGGGTATGTCATTTTATGTGACATTTGAATAAAAGGGGCAGATCCTTAAGAGTGGTAAATTATCTTAGAGCCAACACAGATGCCAACTCTCTGTCCTTGTACTCTTGGATTTAAGTGTTGTGTTTGACAATGTTGACCATGATGTCCTTCTGGACAGACAGGAGAGGTGGGTTGGCCTCTCCGGTCCAGTTCTAAATAGGTTTAGAACCTATTTAACCGGTCAAGTCTTTTTTTTGTCACCCTTGGTGAACATAACTCAGAGAAAACAGATTTCACATGTTGCGTTACACATGGTTCGATTTTGGGTCCGGTAATGTTCAGTTTATATATTTTACCCCTTGGCAACGTTATCAGGAAGCAAGAAACTGATTTTCACTGCTACGCAGACGATACACATCTTTACATTTCTGTGTCACCAGAGGATTTTAGCTCCACAGATAAATTATTAGACCGTATTAGTGATTTTGTAACACCCTGATCTGTTTCACCTGTCTTTGTGGTTGTCTCCACCCTCCTCCAGGTGTCACCCATTATCCCCAGTGTATTTATACCTGTGTTCTCTGTTTGTCTGTTGCCAGTTCGTTCGTTTCGTTCGTTAAGCCTACCAGCGTTTCTCCCCAGTTTTGACCATTCTGCCCTGACACTTAGACTGCATGCCGTGCTGGATCTTTTGCACTCTGATCTGGATTACTGACCTCTGCCTGCCACTGACCTGTCATTTTGCCTGCCCCCTGTTGTAGTAATAAACTTGTGTTGTCTGCATCTGGGTCTTCTCTGAAATATGATAGATTTTAAATAGTTGGATGGCTCACAATTTCCTCCAACTAAATCAAGACAAGAGGCAATAAAGATAAAATACCAGGTTAAAAACCTTGGTGTCATTTTACATTTTGAACTCAATTTTGAATCACACATTAGGAATGTGACCAAAATAGCTTTTTACCACCTGAGGAACATTGCCAAGGTGCGGCCGTTTCTCTCTCAGGCTGATACAGAGAGACTCATCTACGCTTGTATTACAAGCAGGCTTGACTAATGTGATGCTCTCCTGTCTGGTCTACCAAAGAAAGCCATTGGTCAACTGGAAAAACATACATAATGCTGCAGCTCGGGTACTGACCAAGACCAGAAAGAGAGGACACATTACAGTCTGGGTTCTCCCATCTCCATGTTGGTGTTTAGCAGCATATACCCACGTGCCATCTCCATGTTGGTGTTTAGCAGCATATACCCACGTGCCATCTCCATGTTGGTGTTTAGCAGCATATACCCACGTGCCATCTCCTCATTGGTGTTTAGCAGCATATACCCACGTGCCATCTCCATGTTGGTGTTTAGCAGCATATACCCACGTGCCATCTCCTCATTGGTGTTTAACAGCATATACCCACGTGCCATCTCCTCATTGGTGTTTATCAGCATATACCCACGTGCCATCTCCTCATTGGTGTTTATCAGCATATACCCACGTGCCATCTCCTCATTGGTGTTTAGCAGCATATACCCACGTGCCATCTCCTCATTGGTGTTTAGCAGCATATACCCACGTGCCATCTCCTCGTTGGTGTTTAGCAGCATATACCCACGTGCCATCTCCATGTTGGTGTTTAGCAGCATATACCCACGTGCCATCTCCATGTTGGTGTTTAGCAGCATATACCCACGTGCCATCTCCTCGTTGGTGTTTAGCAGCATATACCCACGTGCCATCTCCTCATTGGTGTTTAGCAGCATATACCCACGTGCCATCTCCTCATTGATGTTTAGCAGCAGATACCCACGTGCCATCTCCATGTTGGTGTTTAACAGCATATACCCACGTGCCATCTCCATGTTGGTGTTTAGCAGCATATACCCACGTGCCATCTCCTCATTGGTGTTTAGCAGCATATACCCACGTGCCATCTCCATGTTGGTGTTTAGCAGCATATACCCACGTGCCATCTCCTCGTTGGTGTTTAGCAGCATATACCCACGTGCCATCTCCTCATTGGTGTTTAGCAGCATATACCCACGTGCCATCTCCTCATTGGTGTTTAACAGCATATACCCACGTGCCATCTCCATGTTGGTGTTTAGCAGCATATACCCACGTGCCATCTCCTCATTGGTGTTTAGCAGCATATACCCACGTGCCATCTCCATGTTGGTGTTTAGCAGCATATACCCACGTGCCATCTCCTCATTGGTGTTTAGCAGCATATACCCACGTGCCATCTCCTCGTTGGTGTTTAGCAGCATATACCCACGTGCCATCTCCTCATTGGTGTTTAACAGCATATACCCACGTGCCATCTCCTCGTTGGTGTTTAGCAGCATATACCCACGTGCCATCTCCTCGTTGGTGTTTAGCAGCATATACCCACGTGCCATCTCCTCATTGGTGTTTAGCAGCATATACCCACGTGCCATCTCCATGTTGGTGTTTAGCAGCATATACCCACGTGCCATCTCCTCGTTGGTGTTTAGCAGCATATACCCACGTGCCATCTCCTCGTTGGTGTTTAGCAGCATATACCCACGTGCCATCTCCTCGTTGGTGTTTAGCAGCATATACCCACGTGCCATCTCCATGTTGGTGTTTAGCAGTATATACCCACGTGCCATCTCCTCGTTGGTGTTTAGCAGCATATACCCACGTGCCATCTCCTCGTTGGTGTTTAGCAGCATATACCCACGTGCCATCTCCTCATTGGTGTTTAGCAGCATATACCCACGTGCCATCTCCTTGTTGGTGTTTAGCAGCATATACCCACGTGCCATCTCCTCATTGGTGTTTAGCAGCATATACCCACGTGCCATCTCCTCGTTGGTGTTTAGCAGCATATACCCACGTGCCATCTCCTCATTGGTGTTTAGCAGCATATACCCACGTGCCATCTCCTTGTTGGTGTTTAGCAGCATATACCCACGTGCCATCTCCATGTTGGTGTTTAGCAGCATATACCCACGTGCCATCTCCTTGTTGGTGTTTAGCAGCATATACCCACGTGCCATCTCCATGTTGGTGTTTAGCAGCATATACCCACGTGCCATCTCCATGTTGGTGTTTAGCAGTATATACCCACGTGCCATCTCCATGTTGGTGTTTAGCAGCATATACCCACGTGCCATCTCCATGTTGGTGTTTAGCAGCATATACCCACGTGCCATCTCCATGTTGGTGTTTAGCAGCATATACCCACGTGCCATCTCCATGTTGGTGTTTAGCAGCATATACCCACGTGCCATCTCCTTGTTGGTGTTTAGCAGCATATACCCACGTGCCATCTCCTCATTGGTGTTTAGCAGCATATACCCACGTGCCATCTCCATGTTGGTGTTTAGCAGCATATACCCACGTGCCATCTCCATGTTGGTGTTTAGCAGCATATACCCACGTGCCATCTCCTTGTTGGTGTTTAGCAGCATATACCCACGTGCCATCTCCATGTTGGTGTTTAGCAGCATATACCCACGTGCCATCTCCATGTTGGTGTTTAACAGCATATACCCACGTGCCATCTCCATGTTGGTGTTTAGCCGCATATACCCACGTGCCATCTCCATGTTGGTGTTTAGCAGCATATACCCACGTGCCATCTCCTCATTGGTGTTTAACAGCATATACCCACGTGCCATCTCCTCATTGGTGTTTAACAGCATATACCCACGTGCCATCTCCATGTTGGTGTTTAACAGCATATACCCACGTGCCATCTCCTCGTTGGTGTTTAACAGCATATACCCACGTGCCATCTCCTCGTTGGTGTTTAGCAGCATATACCCACGTGCCATCTCCGTGTTGGTGTTTAGCAGCATATACCCACTTGGGTGATTTGAATGATTAACTGACGTCCATGCTCCAGTCGTTGTAGCAATGCACCGTAAAGTTGGTTGCCAACTGCCATTTAAAGTCCAAAGAAGTAAAAAAAGAAGCCTGAGGAAGGAGGAGAAATGACGAGAAAGGAATTTGGTTTACCGTTTTATCTGTGGATTAATTGTCGGAGTAGAGGACCTTGTGCATTTCAGGTAAAATAACAACCCAATGTTTACATCCCAGGACAAATTAGCTAGCAACAGTAAGCTAGCTAGCTATTTTGCCATAAATGTTTAATGCTTTTCGACCTGTCCCCAAATTAATATAATTGGTTCAGAGTTTGTTTTGATATTGCATCCTGCGTGTCCTGATCGCTTCTGGTGTGGGTGAACGAAATCAATGTGCATGCGATGGCGGGCGTATGGTTTGGTCAGCATGTTAGAAGACATTTTATGTTTATTCTATTGGTTTTTAAATCAATCCACGATTGTTCACCCCAATACATGTCAGACATGCTTTTAAGTCCCTCATGTCCTCTGGCACTGGCCTTTTAACTATCCAAAAACCTAGGACCAAGAGGCATGGAGAGACAGTCTTTAGTTACTATGCCCCCTGCCTCTGGAATAGCCTGCCAGAGAACCTGAGGGGGTTGAAACTGTGGACATATTTCAAAGATATCTTCAACCACACATTTTTAGTTTTGCTTTTCCAGGGAGTGATTTTGTCATTTATTTTAATATTATTATTAAAAGTAAAAACTTTTAAGTTTTTATTCTTTGGGTGGGGGGGGGGTATCCTCTTTTGTTTCTTGTGGAGTAAATATTCCAATTTTTATTTTCATTGTTTTTTTCTTGTTTGCTGTGTTACATTCATTTCTGAAATGTTTGATTTGATTTGGAGGGTGTAAGGACTGGGATGAGACTTATCTTCCGCTAACTGAACATGGTAGAATGATGCCCAGGCCAGACCCTCTGTGTACGGTTGTCTCCATTCACCTCTACACTGGTAGGAAGATTCTAAATTCTAAACATTCAAAATGTTTTAACATTCTAGAATCTAAAGATTTCCCTATCAATATATTCTAAAGGTTTTACAAAGCGCTGGTCTAAAAACAGTAACATATCCTTTCTTTCCTCCATGAGTTATAGTCTCTGTTTGGAGCGGATTGAGGATTGCCCCTGGCTCCCAATTCATCAAAAGAGTCTAATACAATGTAAACGCAGGAGGACCCAAATCCTCAGCACCATTTATTAGCTCAAATCTCCCCGTGTCAGCCCCTCTACCTCATCCATCCCCAGGACCCATGCGGGGTTTCAGCACACATCTTGACTATTCAGTGTATGGCTTGTGTGTGTGTATGTGTATGTGTGTGCGTGTGTGTGTGAACTCAGCGTCTGACACATATAAATTGCCCTGTTTTGCCTGGGATGTTATTTTCCAACATGAGAGAACTCTTTTGGGAACCTGATGTAGTGATGTCATGTTGACCCCATTCTCTCTCTCTCCCTCTCCCTCTCTCCTTCCCTCCCCCTTCTCTCTCTTTCTCTCTCTCTCTCTCTTCCTCTCTCCTTCCCACCTCTCTCTATCTCTCTCTCTCTCTAGTCTGGCATCCTTTGAGGAGTTCCTTGAGTTCTCATCTCCTCCTGTTCCCTTCCCTCTCCCACTCCATCATCAAAGACCTCTTTAAAGATGAGCGCTGAGAATGTGTCCCTTAATGCACATGTTACACTGTATATGACAGTGGCGTTAATATGCCAGTATAGCTTTATAGTAAAATTGTGTGCTGCCGCTTAAAGGTTTATCCGTTTTCAACCAGAGTTTGCGTCAGTCTACGACTGCTGTTTTATCCAAACCTGTCCTGGTCATGTACATATACAGGACACGTCTGATACAGGACATGATACAGGACACGTCTGATACAGGACACGTCTGATACAGGACATGATAGAGGACACGTCTGATACAGGACACGTCTGATACAGGACATGATACAGGACATGACACAGGACACGTCTGATACAGGACATGATACAGGACACGTCTGATACAGGACACGTCTGATACAGGACATGATACAGGACACGTCTGATACAGGACATGATACAGGACATGATAGAGGACACGTCTGATACAGGATACGTCTGATACAGGACACGTCTGATACAGGACACGTCTGATACAGGACATGATACAGGACACGTCTGATACAGGACATGATAGAGGACACGTCTGATACAGGACATGATACAGGACATGACACAGGACACGTCTGATACAGGACATGATAGAGGACACGTCTGATACAGGACACGTCTGATACAGGATACGTCTGATACAGGATACGTCTGATACAGGACATGATACAGGACATGACACAGGAAACGTCTGATACAGGACATGATAGAGGACACGTCTGATACAGGACACGTCTGATACAGGATACGTCTGATACAGGATACGTCTGATACAGGACATGATACAGGACATGACACAGGACACGTCTGATACAGGACATGATAGAGGACACGTCTGATACAGGACACGTCTGATACAGGACACGTCTGATACAGGACATGATACAGGACACGTCTGATACAGGACATGATACAGGACATGATAGAGGACACGTCTGATACAGGACACGTCTGATACAGGACACGTCTGATACAGGACACGTCTGATACAGGACACGTCTGATACAGGACACGTCTGATACAGGACACGTCTGATACAGGACACGTCTGATACAGGACATGATACAGGACACGTCTGATACAGGACACGTCTGATACAGGACACGTCTGATACAGGACACGTCTGATACAGGACACGTCTGATACAGGACATGATACAGGACACGTCTGATACAGGACACGTCTGATACAGGACATGATACAGGACACGTCTGATACAGGACACGTCTGATACAGGACACGTCTGATACAGGACATGATACAGGACACGTCTGATACAGGACACGTCTGATACAAGGACATGATACAGGACACGTCTGATACAGGACATGTCTGATACAGGACATGTCTGATACAGGACATGATACAGGACATGTCTGATACAGGACACGTATGAAACAGGACATGATAGAGGACACGTCTGATACAGGACACGTCTGATACAGGACACGTCTGATACAGGACATGACACAGGACACATCTGATACAGGACACGTCTGATACAGGACATGATAGAGGACACGTCTGATACAGGATACGTCTGATACAGGACATGACACAGGACACGTCTGATACAGGACACGTCTGATACAGGACATGACACAGGACACGTCTGATACAGGACATGATAGAGGACACGTCTGATACAGGACACGTCTGATACAGGACATGACACAGGACACGTCTGATACAGGACATGATACAGGACACGTCTGATACAGGACATGACACAGGACACGTCTGATACAGGACATGATACAGGACACGTCTGATACAGGACACGTCTGATACAGGACATGATACAGGACACATCTGATACAGGACATGATACAGGACATGATACAGGACACGTCTGATACAGGACACGTCTGATACAGGACATGATACAGGACACGTCTGATACAGGACACGTCTGATACAGGACACGTCTGATACAGGACACGTCTGATACAGGACACGTCTGATACAGGACACGTCTGATACAGGACATGATACAGGACACGTCTGATACAGGACATGATACAGGACACGTATGATACAGGACATGATACTGGACACGTCTGATACAGGACATGATACAGGACACGTCTGATACAGGACATGATACAGGACATGATACAGGACACGTCTGATACAGGACACGTCTGATACAGGACATGACACAGGACACGTCTGATACAGGACACGTCTGATACAGGACATGACACAGGACACGTCTGATACAGGACATGATACAGGACACGTCTGATACAGGACACGTCTGATACAGGACATGATACAGGACACGTCTGATACAGGACACGTCTGATACAGGACACGTCTGATACAGGACATTATACAGGACATGTCTGATACAGGACACGTCTGATACAGGACACGTCTGATACAGGACACGTCTGATACAGGACATGTCTGATACAGGACATTATACAGGACATGTCTGATACAGGACATGACACAGGACACGTCTGATACAGGACACGTCTGATACAGGACATGATACAGGACACGTCTGATACAGGACACGTCTGATACAGGACACGTCTGATACAGGACATGTCTGATACAGGACATTATACAGGACATGTCTGATACAGGACATGACACAGGACACGTCTGATACAGGACACGTCTGATACAGGACATGACACAGGACACGTCTGATACAGGACACGTCTGATACAGGAAATGACACAGGACACGTCTGATACAGGACACGTCTGATACAGGACATTATACAGGACATGTCTGATACAGGACATGACACAGGACACGTCTGATACAGGACATGATACAGGACATGATACAGGACACGTCTGATACAGGACATGACACAGGACACGTCTGACACAGGACATGAAACAGGACACGTCTGATACAGGACACGTCTGATAGAGGACACGTCTGATACAGGACACGTCTGATACAGGACATGATACAGGACACGTCTGATAGAGGACACGTCTGATACAGGAAATGATACAGGACATGATACAGGACACGTCTGATACAGGACATGATACAGGACATGTCTGATACAGGACATGATACAGGATACGTCTGATACAGGACATGACACAGGACACGTCTGATACAGGACATGATACAGGACACGTCTGATACAGGACACGTCTGATACAGGACATGATACAGGACACGTCTGATACAGGACATGATACAGGATACGTCTGATACAGGACATGACACAGGACACGTCTGATACAGGACATGATACAGGACACGTCTGATACAGGACACGTCTGATACAGGACATGACACAGGACACGTCTGATACAGGACACGTCTGATACAGGACATGATACAGGATACGTCTGACACAGGACATTATACAGGACATGTCTGACACAGGACATTATACAGGACATGTCTGATACAGGACATTATACAGGACATGTCTGACACAGGACATTATACAGGACATGTCTGATACAGGACATTATACAGGACACGTCTGACACAGGACATTATACAGGACCCGTTTGATACAGGACATGATACAGGACATGTCTGATACAGGACATGACACAGGACACGTCTGATACAGGACATGATACAGGACATGATACAGGACACGTCTGATACAGGACATGACACAGGACACGTCTGACACAGGACATGAAACAGGACACGTCTGATACAGGACACGTCTGACACAGGACATGACACAGGACATTATACAGGACATGTCTGACACAGGACATTATACAGGACATGTCTGATACAGGACATTATACAGGACATGTCTGACACAGGACATTATACAGGACATGTCTGATACAGGACATTATACAGGACACGTCTGACACAGGACATTATACAGGACCCGTTTGATACAGGACATGATACAGGACATGTCTGATACAGGACATGACACAGGACACGTCTGATACAGGACATGATACAGGACATGATACAGGACACGTCTGATACAGGACATGACACAGGACACGTCTGACACAGGACATGAAACAGGACACGTCTGATACAGGACACGTCTGACACAGGACATGACACAGGACACGTCTGATACAGGACACGTCTGATAGAGGACACGTCTGATAGAGGACACGTCTGATACAGGACACGTCTGATACAGGACATGATACAGGACACGTCTGATAGAGGACACGTCTGATACAGGAAATGATACAGGACATGATACAGGACACGTCTGATACAGGACATGATACAGGACACGTCTGATACAGGACACGTCTGATACAGGACATGATACAGGACACGTCTGATACAGGACATGATACAGGACACGTCTGATACAGGACACGTCTGATACAGGACATGATACAGGATACGTCTGATACAGGACATGACACAGGACACGTCTGATACAGGACATGATACAGGACATGATACAGGACACGTCTGATACAGGACATGATACAGGACACGTCTGATACAGGACACGTCTGATACAGGACATGATACAGGACATGATACAGGACACGTCTGATACAGGACATGATACAGGACACGTCTGATACAGGACACGTCTGATACAGGACATGACACAGGACACGTCTGATACAGGACACGTCTGATACAGGACATGATACAGGATACGTCTGACACAGGACATTATACAGGACATGTCTGATACAGGACATTATACAGGACATGTCTGACACAGGACATTATACAGGACATGTCTGATACAGGACATTATACAGGACACGTCTGACACAGGACATTATACAGGACATGTCTGATACAGGACATTATACAGGACATGTCTGATACAGGACATGATACAGGATACGTCTGACACAGGACATTATACAGGACATGTCTGACACAGGACATTATACAGGACATGTCTGATACAGGACATTATACAGGACACGTCTGACACAGGACATTATACAGGACATGTCTGATACAGGACATTATACAGGACATGTCTGACACAGGACATTATACAGGACATGTCTGATACAGGACATTATACAGGACATGTCTGATACAGGACATTATACAGGACCCGTTTGATACAGGACATGATACAGGACATGTCTGATACAGGACATGTCTGATACAGGACATGTCTGATACAGGACACGTCTGATACAGGACACGTCTGATACAGGACACGTCTGATACATAAGAGGAGATGGATATAACAGTAGTCATAGAATAATTAAGGACTCTGGTTGAAAACGATAAACCTTAAATGGGTTACACACACACACGAGCACACAGACGAACACACACACGAACACACAGACGAACACACACACAAACACACACACGAAAACACAGACGAACACACACACAAACACACAGACGAACACACACAAACACACACACAAACACACAGACGAACACACACATGAACACACAGACGGACACACACACACGGACACACACACATGAACACACAGGCGAACACACACATGAACACACACACGGACACACACACATGAACACACAGACGAACACACACACAAACACACAGACGAAAACACAGATGAACACACAGACGAACACACAGACGCACACGCAGACGAACACGCAGACGAACACACAGACGCACACACACACGGACACGCACACGGACACGCACACGGACACGCACACGGACACGCACACGGACACGCACACGAACACGGACACGGACACGGACACGCACACGGACACGCACACGGACACGCACACGGACACGCACACGAACACGCACACGGACACGCACACGAACACGCAGACGAACACGCAGACGAACACGCAGACGAACACGCAGACGAACACGCAGACGAACACGCAGACGAACACGCAGACGAACACGCAGACGAACACGCAGACGAACACACAGACGCACACAAACATGAACACACAGACGAACACACACACGAACACACAGATGAAAACACAGACGAATACACATACACTCACACTTTTATTGATTAGTGCTGAGAAAGAGAAACCCCTTAATAGCTTTTAAGAGATTAACCTGGAGGATCATTCTGAGTGTCTGAACAGCATGCTACGTACTGACAACTGGGCACGCCATGGTTGAATCAACAATGTTTCCACGTCATTTAAATTAAATGACTCTCTCTCGCTCTCCCTCTCTGTCTATCTCCCTCTATCTCTCTCTTCCTTCCTCTCTCTCTCTCTCTCTCTCTCTCTCTCTCTCTCTCTCTCTCTCTCTCTCTCTCTCTCTCTCTCTCTCTCTCTCTCTCTCTCTCTCTCTCTCTCTCTCTCTCTCTCTCTCTCTCTCTCTCTCTCTCTCTCTCTCTCTCTCTCTCTCTCTCTCTCTCTCTCTCTCTCTCTCTCTCTCTCTCTCTCTCTCTCTCTCTCTCTCTCTCTCTCTCTCTCTCTCTCTCTCTCTCTCTCTCTCTCTCTCTCTCTCTCTCTCTCTCTCTCTCTCTCTCTCTCTCTCTCTCTCTCTCTCTCTCTCTCTCTCTCTCTCTCTCTCTCTCTCTCTCTCTCTCTCTCTCTCTCTCTCTCTCTCTCTCTCTCTCTCTCTCTCTCTCTCTCTCTCTCTCTCTCTCTCTCTCTCTCTCTCTCTCTCTCTCTCTCTCTCTCTCTCTCTCTCTCAGAGCTTACTGTGAGACATGGGGTGCCGAGCCATCTGGTAGTGTGTAGCAGAGCTCTTCTCTGTGAGGGGTGTGTGTCTTTGAGCATTAAAGACCTGAAACGCCTTCTGAATCCCCAGCAGAATCAGTAGTAATCTCAGAAACAAGTCGAGTTATGATGACACGTCCCGCGTTCAGTCGTTCTTCAAATGGAATCAAAATGTAAATCACTATAATGCATAATAGAAGAGTTATTTATCAACGCCTCTATAGCGTAGATTGATGCATACGGTGTTTAATTCACAATAGGAACAGAAGTGCTGTCCCTTGTGATATACAGTATGTTACCATTCAGCAGTACTAGCTACATACTAGAATAATGATTTGCATAACACAACACCTCTCTTTGTCTCCGAACACACCCCAACACCTCTCTATGTCTCCCAACACACCTCAACACCTCTCTATGTCTCCCAACACACCCCAACACCTCTCTCTGTATCCCAACACACCCCAACACCTCTCTGTCTCCCAACACACCTCAACACCTCTCTATGTCTCCCAACACACCCCAACACCTCTCTCTGTATCCCAACACACCCCAACACCTCTCTATGTCTCCCAACACACCTCAACACCTCTCTATGTCTCCCAACACACCACAACACCTCTCTCTGTATCCCAACACATCACAATACTTCTTTGTCACCAAACACAGCACACCTCCTTTCATCCCCCAGCACAACACCCCTCTCTGTCTCCCAACACACCACAACACCTCTCTCTGTCTCCCAACACACCACAACACCTCTCTCTGTCTCCCAACACATCACAACACCTCTCTCTGTCTCCCAACACAGCACAACACCCCTCTCTGTCTCCCAACACTCCACAACACCTCTCTCCATATCAAAACACACCACAACACCCCTCTCTGTCTCCGAACACACCATAACACCTCTCTCTGTCTCCCAACACACCACAACACCTCTCTCTGTCTCCCAACACATCACAACACCCCTCTCTGTCTCCCAACACACCACAACACCTCTCTATGTCTCCCAACACACCACAACACCTCTCTCTGTCTCCCAACACACCATAACACCTCTCTCCATATCAAAACACATCACAACACCTCTCTCTGTCTCCCAACACACCACAACACCTCTCTCTGTCTCCCAACACTCCACAACACCTCTCTCCATATCAAAATACACCACAACACCTCTCCCTGTCTCCCAACACACCACAACACCTCTCTCTGTCTCCCAACACACCACAACACCCCTCTCTGTCTCCCAACACACCACAACACCTCTCTCTGTCTCCCAACACACCACAACACCTCTCTCTGTCTCCCAACACACCACAACACCTCTCTCTGTCTCCCAACACACCACAACACCTCTCTCTGTCTCCCAACACACCACAACACCTCTCTCTGTCTCCCAACACACCACAACACCTCTCTCTGTCTCCCAACACATCACAACACCCCTCTCTGTCTCCCAACACACCACAACACCTCTCTCTGTCTCCCAACACACCACAACACCTCTCTCTGTCTCCCAACACACTATAACACCTCTCTCCATATCAAAACACATCACAACACCTCTCTCTGTCTCCCAACACACCACAACACCTCTCTCTGTCTCCCAACACTCCACAACACCTCTCTCCATATCAAAATACACCACAACACCTCTCCCTGTCTCCCAACACACCACAACACCTCTCTCTGTCTCCCAACACACCACAACACCCCTCTCTGTCTCCCAACACACCAAAACACCTCTCTCTGTCTCCCAACACACCACAACACCTCTCTCTGTCTCCCAACACACCACAACACCTCTCTCTGTCTCCCAACACACCACAACACCTCTCTCTGTCTCCCAACACACCACAACACCTCTCTCTGTCTCCCAACACACCACAACACCTCTCTCTGTCTCCCAACACACCACAACACCTCTCTCTGTCTCCCAACACACCACAACACCTCTCTCTGTCTCCCAACACACCACAACACCTCTCTCTGTCTCCCAACATACCACAACACCCCTCTCTGTCTCCCAACACACCACAACACCTCTCTCTGTCTCCCAACACACCACAACACCTCTCTCTGTCTCCCAAAACACCACAACACCCCTCTATGTCTCCCAACACACCACAACACCTCTCTCTGTCTCCCAAAACACCACAACACCCCTCTCCATATCAAAACACACCACAACACCCCTCTCTGTCTCCCAACACACCACAACACCTCTCTCTGTCTCCCAACACACCACAACACCCCTGTCTGTCTCCCAACACACCACAACACCCCTCTCTGTCTCCCAACACACCACAACACCTCTCTCTGTCTCCCAACACACCACAACACCTCTCTCTGTCTCCCAACACACCACAACACCTCTCTCTGTCTCCCAACACACCACAACACCTCTCTCTGTCTCCCAACACACCACAACACCTCTCTCTGTCTCCCAACACACCACAACACCTCTCTCTGTCTCCCAACACACCACAACACCTCTCTCGGTCTCCCAACACACCACAACACCTCTCTCTGTCTCCCAAAACACCACAACACCCCTCTATGTCTCCCAACACACCACAACAACTCTCTCCATATCAAAACACACCACAACACCCCTCTCTGTCTCCCAACACACCACAACACCCCTCTCTGTCTCCCAACACACCACAACACCTCTCTCTGTCTCCCAACACACCACAACACCTCTCTCTGTCTCCCAACACACCACAACACCTCTCTCTGTCTCCCAACACACCACAACACCTCTCTCTGTCTCCCAACACACCACAACACCTCTCTCTGTCTCCCAACACACCACAACACCTCTCTCTGTCTCCCAACACACCACAACACCTCTCTCTGTCTCCCAACACACCACAACACCTCTCTCTGTCTCCCAACACACCACAACACCTCTCTCTGTCTCCCAACACACCACACCACCTCTCTCCATATCAAAACACACCACAACACCCCTCTCTGTCTCCCAACACACCACAACACCTCTCTCTGTCTCCCAACACACCACAACACCTCTCTCTGTCTCCCAACACACCACAACACCTCTCTCTGTCTCCCAAAACACCACAACACCCCTCTATGTCTCCCAACACACCACAACACCTCTCTCTGTCTCCCAAAACACCACAACACCCCTCTATGTCTCCCAACACACCACAACACCTCTCTCCATATCAAAACACACCACAACACCCCTCTCTGTCTCCCAACACACCACAACACCTCTCTCTGTCTCCCAACACACCACAACACAACTCTCTGTCTCCCAACACACCACAACACCTCTCTCTGTCTCCCAACACACCACAACACCTCTCTCTGTCTCCCAACACACCACAACACCTCTCTCTGTCTCCCAACACACCACAACACCTCTCTCTGTCGCCCAACACACCACAACACCTCTCTCTGTCTCCCAACACACCACAACGCCTCTCTCTGTCTCCCAACACATCACAACACCTCTCTCTGTCTCCCAACACATCACAACACCTCTCTCTGTATCCCAACACACCACAACACCTCTCTCTGTCTCCCAACACACCACAACACCTCTCTCTGTCTCCCAACACACCACAACACCTCTCTCTGTCTCCCAACACACCACAACACCTCTCTCGGTCTCCCAACACACCACAACACCTCTCTCTGTCTCCCAAAACACCACAACACCCCTCTATGTCTCCCAACACACCACAACAACTCTCTCCATATCAAAACACACCACAACACCCCTCTCTGTCTCCCAACACACCACAACACCCCTCTCTGTCTCCCAACACACCACAACACCTCTCTCTGTCTCCCAACACACCACAACACCTCTCTCTGTCTCCCAACACACCACAACACCTCTCTCTGTCTCCCAACACACCACAACACCTCTCTCTGTCTCCCAACACACCACAACACCTCTCTCTGTCTCCCAACACACCACAACACCTCTCTCTGTCTCCCAACACACCACAACACCTCTCTCTGTCTCCCAACACACCACAACACCTCTCTCTGTCTCCCAACACACCACAACACCTCTCTCTGTCTCCCAACACACCACAACACCTCTCTCTGTCTCCCAACACACCACACCACCTCTCTCCATATCAAAACACACCACAACACCCCTCTCTGTCTCCCAACACACCACAACACCTCTCTCTGTCTCCCAACACACCACAACACCTCTCTCTGTCTCCCAACACACCACAACACCTCTCTCTGTCTCCCAAAACACCACAACACCCCTCTATGTCTCCCAACACACCACAACACCTCTCTCTGTCTCCCAAAACACCACAACACCCCTCTATGTCTCCCAACACACCACAACACCTCTCTCTGTCTCCCAACACACCACAACACAACTCTCTGTCTCCCAACACACCACAACACCTCTCTCTGTCTCCCAACACACCACAACACCTCTCTCTGTCTCCCAACACACCACAACACCTCTCTCTGTCTCCCAACACACCACAACACCTCTCTCTGTCGCCCAACACACCACAACACCTCTCTCTGTCTCCCAACACACCACAACGCCTCTCTCTGTCTCCCAACACATCACAACACCTCTCTCTGTCTCCCAACACATCACAACACCTCTCTCTGTCTCCCAACACATCACAACACCTCTCTCTGTATCCCAACACACCACAACACCTCTATCTGTCTCCCAACACAGCACAACACCTCTCTCTGTCTCCCAACACTCCACAACACCTCTCTCCATATCAAAACACACCACAACACCCCTCTCTGTCTCCCAAAACACCACAACGCCTCTCTCCATATCAAAAAACACCACAACACCTCTCCCTGTCTCCCAAAACACCACAACACCTCTCTCTGTCTCCCAAAACACCACAACACCTCTCTCCATATCAAAAAATACCACAACACCTATCTCTGTCTCCCAACACATCACAACACCTCTCTCTGTCTCCCAACACACCACAACACCTCTCTCTGTCTCCCAACACACCACAACACCTCTCTCTGTCTCCCAACACACCACAACACCTCTCTCTGTCTCCCAACACAGCACAACACCTCTCTCTGTCTCCCAACACATCCCAACACCCCTCTCCGTCTCCCAGCACCTATCTCTGCTTCTTTACATTTACAACTCAACACATCACTACACCCAACACACCAACTGTTCCTGGGAGGTAAACTGACTCAGCTCCAACACCTTACCCTGGTAACACAGCTCCAACACGTTACCCTGGTAACACAGCCCCAACACCTTACCCTGGTAACACAGCTCCAACACCTTACCCTGGTAACACAGCTCCAATACCTTACCCTGGTAACTCAGCTCCAACACCTTACCCTGGTAACACAGCTCCAACACGTTACGCTGGTAACTCAGCTCCAACACCTTACCCTGGTAACACAGCTCCAACACGTTACCCTGGTAACTCAGCTCCAACACGCTACCCTGGTAACACAGCTCCAACACCTTACCCTGGTAACACAGCTCCAACACCTTACCCTGGTAACACAGCTCCAACACCTTACCCTGGTAACACAGCTCCAACGCCTTACCCTGGTAACACAGCTCCAACACCTTACCCTGGTAACTCAGCTCCAACACCTTACCCTGGTAACACAGCTCCAACGCCTTACCCTGGTAACACAGCGCCAACACCTTACTCTGGTAACACAGCTTCAACACCTTACCCTGGTAACACAGCTCCAACATCTTACCCTGGTAACACAGCTCCAACGCCTTACCCTGGTAACACAGCTCCAACACGTTACCCTGGTAACTCAGCTCCAATACCTTACCCTGGTAACACAGCTCCAACACCTTACCCTGGTAACTCAGCTCCAACACTTTACCCTGGTAACACAGCTCCAACACTTTACCCTGGTAACTCAGCTCCAACACATTACCCTGGTAACACAGCTCCAACACCTTACCCTGGTAACACAGCTCCAAAACCTTACCCTGGTAACACAGCTCCAACATGTTACCCTGGTAACACAGCTCCAACACCTTACCCTGGTAACTCAGCTCCAACACCTTACCCTGGTAACACAGCTCCAACATCTTACCCTGGTAACACGTCTCCAACACCTTACCCTGGTAACACAGCTCCAACACCTTACCCTGGTAACACAGCTCCAACACCTTACCCTGGTAACACAGCTCCAACACCTTACCCTGGTATCACAGCTCCAACACCTTACCCTGGTAACACAGCTCCATCGCCTTATCCTGGTAACACAGCTCCAACACCTTACCCTGGTAACATAGCTCCATCGCCTTACCCTGGTATCTCAGCTCCTACACCTTACCCTGGTAACACAGCTCCAACGCCTTACCCTGGTAACACGTCTCCAACACCTTACCCTGGTAACACAGCTCCAACACATTACCCTGGTAACACAGCTCCATCACCTTACCCTGGTATCTCAGCTCCATCACCTTACCCTGGTATCTCAGCTCCATCACCTTACCCTGGTATCTCAGCTCCATCATCTTACCCTGGTATCTCAGCTCCATCACCTTACCCTGGTATCTCAGCTCCATCATCTTACCCTGGTATCTCAGCTCCATCACCTTACCCTGGTATCTCAGCTCCAACACTCTCCATCCATTTAAAAGTAGAGCAAGTTCAAATTTCTATTTACCTATTAAGAGATCTCTCAATAATCATTTTGACGATAGCACATTGGTAGTAGTCAGTAACAAATATCAAAGCTAAGCAGTGCTGGGCTTGGTTAAAACCCTGGATGGAGACCAAAGGGTAGCTGTAGATAAATCAACTATCCAGTAGGAGGTGCTGCATGGAAGACCAATGGATAGCTGTACATATATCATGCTGTGTAGTAGTATCAATTTAAAATTAGACTGTACTTCTGTGAATACGTGCTTAGTAACGGAAAGACCCAGTAATGTTTAGCCAATGACAGACTAACACCCTCCGAGTAGCACACGATATCACGCTGCCTCCGACTCCTAGACAGCACATGTAGCTGCCCACAGCATTTAGTCCAGCATGACGTTGGTAAATATGAGTCATGCACAGCTAAAATGACTGTAGCAGAGTGATCTGTATCAGGGTATAAGATGCCTGGCATATACACTATGTACAATTGTGATAACGTGCGTAAACTTGCTCCCTACTATTTTAAAATATAGTAGACTCCTGAGGTATTGCCTAACCTTATACTTATACTGTAGCACACTGTAGCACACGATATCAAATATGACAGAACTAATTCATAGATAACTGTAAGAATGCATGTGTTATCCTATAAGGGGCAATCTGGGAAAAACCAAGAAACAATAATCCAGCTGCTAACATTAATGAGTGGTTAGAACGTCCCCGGGACGTCTGAAAATGGTCGCCTAAAGTCATCAGGACGTTGTGTCTGGGTCCCCTGGATGTTTTGTCTAGTTCCCAATCTGTCCCGAGGACATTCTTAGGATGTTCTTGGAAGGTTGTGTCATGGTCCCCTGGATGTTTTGTATAGTTCCCGGTATGTACCGCGGATGTCACCCAATGGTCTCAGATACATTTTTATTAAACATCTCTGGGATAGGCGTCCCACAACCTCCGGTGAAATTGGAGGGTGTGAAATTCAAATAAATACTCATAAAAATGATGGATATTAAACATTTTGGTACATACCAGTATCTTATCGGTTAAAAGCTTAAATTCTTGTTAATCTGACTGCATTGTCCGATTTACAATAGGCTTTACAGCGAAAGCATACCGTGAGATTGATTGAGGAAATCAACATACTTTTCAACCAGCACAGGCTTCATAAAATCACAAATAGCGATTTAAATAATCACTTACTTTTTGAAAAATCTTCCTCTGCAATCCAAAGAGTCCCAGCTACAACATGGTCGTTTTGTTAGTTAACTTCCTTCTATATATCCAAAAAAACAATTAAGTTGGCGCCATCGATTTGAGTAATCCACTCGTTCAACATTCAGACAAAGGAATCCAAAAAACTACCGCTAAACATTGTTAAAACAAGTCAAACTACGTTTCTATTTAATCCTCAGGTACCCTAAAATGTAATTAAACTATAACATTTCAAACAGAAGGAAGTATGTTCAATAGAAAAGTAAAATTAGCAAGTGCGCGTCCTCTTCGTCGCACACCGACAGACTGATTTCCAACTGAGACTCCCAGTGCCAAAACTCCAAATTCCTCCTCGTTTGGGAAGAAACAAGCCTGAAACGTTGAACAAAGACTGTTGACATCTAGTGGAAGCCATAGGAATTGCAATCTGGGAACCTGATTTAACATTGTCATGATACGTTGTAATGGAAGAGCATGGGATCTCCAAAAAAACAAATCTGTTTGGTTTTTATTTGGATTTTCTCCTACAATATCAATTGTGTTATAGTCTCATGCATTTTTTAAACAATTCTAAAAACGTCAAAGTGTTTTCTATCCAATGCTACCAATTACATGCATATCCTGGCTTCTGGGCATGAGTAACAGGCAGTTTACTTTGGACACGTCAGTCAGACAGGAAGTGGATAAAAATAGACCCTAGCCTGAAGTTAAGGATTAGCCCCTTTATTTAAAATTTTCGCCTAAAATGACATACCCAAATCTAACTCCCTGTAGCTCAGGCCCTGAAGCAAGGATATACATATTCTTGGTACCATTTGAAAGGAAACACTTTGAGGTTTATATAAATGTGAAAGGAATGTAGTAGAATATAACACAATAGATCTGGTACAATACAAAGAAAAAAACGACCATTATTTTGTATTTTTTTGTACCAATATCTTTGAAATGCAAGAGAAAGGCCATAATGTAATATTCCAGCCCAGGTGCAATTTAGATTCTGTCCACTAGATGGCATCAGTGTATGCCTAAAGTTTTTGACTGACCCAATGAACCATTGTATTTCTGTTCAAAATGTTGTATCAAGACTGCCCAAATGTGCCTAATTTGTTTATTAATAACTTTTCATGTTCAAAATTGTGCACTCTCCTCAAACAATAGCATTATGTTTTTTCACTGTAATAGCTACTGTAAATTGGACAGTGCAGTTAGATTAACAAGAATTTAAGCCTTCTGCCAATATCAGATATGTCTATGTCCTGGGAAAGTTTCTTGTTACTTACAACCTCATGCTAATCGCATTAGCCTACGTTAGCTAAACCGTCCCGTGGGGACACCGATCCCAAAGAAGTTTTAACATTCTACCTAGGGCAGGCATGTGGTCCATCAAGGTCCTGATTGGTAAACCACTGATCCCTTCTCTTTGACTTTTGGATACACACCCACAGTGCTTTTAACATACAGTGCATTCGTAAAATATTCAGACCCCTTGACTTTTTCCACATTTTGTTATGTTACAGCCGTAATCTTAAAATGGATTTAATCGATTTTTCACTCTTCAATCTACACACAATCCCACAATCCATAATGACAAAGCAAAAAACGTAATTTTTTTAACTGAAATATCACATTTCCATAAGTATTCCGACCCTTTACTCAGTACTTTGTTCAAGCACCTTTGGGAGAGATTACAACCTCAAGTCTTCTTGGGTATGACGCTACAAGCTTGGCACACCTGTATTTGGGGAGTTTCTCCCATTCTTCTCTGCAGATACTCTCAAGCTCTGTCAGGTTGAATGGGGAGTGTCGCTGCACAGATATTTTCAGATCTCTCCATAGATGTTCGATTGGGTTTGTGTCTGGGCTCTGACTGGGCCACTCAAGGACATTCAGAGACTTGTCCCGAAGCCACTCTTGCGTTGTCTTGGTTGTGTGCTTAGCGTCGTTGTCCTGTTGGAAGGTGAACCTTTGGCCCCAGTCTGAGCGCCTGAGCGCTCTGGAGCAGGATATTGCTCTGTTCATCTTTCCCTCAACCCTGACTTGTCTCACAGTCCCTGCCGCTGAAAAACATCCCCACAGCATGATACCGCCACCACCATGCTTCATGAAATTAGAGTAGCAATGATCCAGAGTCTTGCCAGCCCAGGTCGCGCATTCATTATGCTGATAAAATTTAGGGAGCCTTGTTTTCAGATTAGCCTTGTTAAAATCCCCAGCTACAATAAATGCAGGCTCAGGATATGTGGTTTCCAGTTTACATAGAGTCCAATGAAGTTCTTTCAGGGCCGTCGAGGTGTCTGCTTGGATATACACGGCTGTGATTATAATCAAAGAGAATTCTCTTGGTAGATAATGCGGTCGGCATTTGATCATAAGGAATTCTAGGTCAGGTGAACAAAATGACTTGAGTTCCTGTATGTTGTTATGATCACACCACGTCTCGTTAATCATAAGGCATTCACCCCCGCCCTTCGTCTTACCAGAGAGATGTTTGTTTCTGTCGGCGTGATGCGTGAAGAAACCGGGTGGCTGTACCGACTCTGATAACGTATCCCGAGTGAGCCATGTTTCCATGAAACAAAGAATGTTTCAATCTCTGATGTCTCTCTGGAAGGCAACCCTTGCTCGAATTTCGTCTACCTTGTTGTCAAGAGACTGGACATTGGCGAGTAGTATACTTGGGAGCGGTGAGCGATGTCCCCATCTATGGAGCCTGACCAGAAGACCGCTCTGTCTGCCCCTTCTGCGGCGCCGTTGTTTTGGGCCGCCTGCTGGGATCCGATCCATTGTCCTGGGTGGTGATCCAAACAGAGGATCAACTTCGGGAAAGTCGTATTCCTGATCGTAATGTTGGTAAGTTGACGTTGCTCTTATATCCAGTAGTTCTTCCCGGCTGCATATAATAAGACTTAATATTTCCTGGGGTAACAGTGTATGAAATAATACGTAAAATAACAAAATACTGCATCGTTTCCTAAGAACGCGAAACGAGGCGTCCATCTCTGTCGGCGCCAAACTGTGGCCAAACATTTTAGAATAAGTCTGAAAATGTGGAAAAAGGGAAAGGGTCTGAATACTTTCCAAATGCACCGTATAGTGTTTTCAACTTATTTTACACACATTACAATGTGTATGTTTATTCAAACAGTAAGTATTATTTAACATGTCTGGGATTTGCACTCACAACCTCTTGGTTCACAGAATTCCAGATTTTCCTGCTTTGCCACCATGTCTAGATCAATGACTGATTTCACCTCTCGGCCTATTCCTACACTTTGCACTTCAAAGTAAATCTCAGCTTTGTTAAAAGTACACTCAAGAAAAACAATTATATTGATTATATTGATTGAGGAGTAACGTTAAACCAGAATAATAGTCCCAACATTATACAGTTATACAAAAAAACACAAACACAAATTGCTGGAATAAGTCAATGAAATCATTGAGATAATAGTCAGATTAAACTGATAATTAAAATAACAGTGCAGATAACACTCTTTTGCTAAGTTTTGAGATATATTATAGGTAATGAACGTGTAGGGGACTTTTGAAATTCTACAGACTGTCTACAATTTCTACAGAGGTTGTGAATTCAAATCCCAGGATGGGGTCATATTTGAGAAGTCAGAACTAAGTGATCATGTCAAATGTAATACATTTTTAAAAAGATGTGTACACTATTTAACTGAACAGTGTACCAGTTACCTTAAAACCTTTTAGGGATAGGGGGCAGCATTTTTACTTTGGATCAATAGCGTGCCCATAGTGAACTGCCTCCTACTCTGTCCCAGATGCTAATATATGCATATTATTATTACTATTGGATAGAAAACACTCTGAAGTTTCTAAAACTGTTTGAATTATGTCTGTGAGTATAACAGAACTCATATGGCAGGCAAACTTCCAAACAGGAAGTGGAAATTCTGAGGCTGGTTGATGTTCAACTCATCGCCTATTCAAATCCCAGGAAGATATGGATCTGTTTGCACTTCCTACGCCTTCCACTAGATGTCAACAGTCTGTAGAACGTGGAATGAAGTTTATACTGTGTTGTGGGACCGGATGGGAGGGGAATGAGTCAGTGGTCTGGCAGATTGCCAGTTCCTGTTCATGCGCATTCCACATGATGTCGCCTTGCGTTCCATAACTTCTACAGACACGAAGGAATGCTCTGGTTGGAACGTTATTGGATATATATGATAACAACATCCTGAAGATTGATTCTCTACTTAGTTTGACCAGTTTATTTGACCTGTGATATAACTTTTTGAAGTTTTCATCCGACATTATGCGGGACTTGCACAAGCATTTGGAAATGTGTACAAAACGCGCTAGCAAAAGTAGCTACTTGGACATAAATAATTGACATTATCGAACAAAACAACAATTTATTGTGGAACTAGGATTCCTGGGAGTGCATTCTGATGAAGCTCATCAAAGGTAAGGGAATATTTATGATGTAATTTCGTATTTCTGTTGACTCCAACATGGCGGAGAAATGTTATTTATTTCTGAGTGCCGTCTCAGATTATTGCATGCTGTGCTTTTTCCGTAAAGTTTTTTTGAAATCTGACACAGCAGTTGCATTAAGAACAAGTGTATCTTTAATTCTTAATAATTTAATTCTATGTAAAACATGTTTCTTTCATCAAAGTTTATGATGAGTATTTCTGTTATTTGATGTGACTCTCTGCAATTTCTCTGGATATTTTGGAGGCATTTCTGAACATGGCGCCAATGTAAACTAAGATTTTTGGATATAAATATGCACATTATCGAACAAAAAATACATATATTGTGTAACATGATGTCCTATGAGTGTCATCTGATGAAGATCATCAAAGGTTAGTGATTCATTTTATCTCTATTTCTGCTTTTTGTGACTGCTATCTTTGGCTGGGAAAATGGCTGTGTTTTTTGGACTTGGCGGTGATCTAACGTAATCATATGTTGTGTTTTCGCTGTAAAGCATTTTTTAAATCGGACATGATGGGTAGATTAACAAGATTTTTTATCTTTCATTTGCTGTATTGGACTTGTTATTGTGTGAAAGTTACATATTTCTGCCTTTTCAGCGGAATGTTGTGGGGGGGGTTCCGCTAGCGGAACGTGTGTCCTAGAAAGGTTAAAACCCAATACCCTGTAATGACTTTACTTATAATGGTTTGGGACACCTGGGACAATCAGGGAAGCTTCAGGGGACCATAACACAACGTCCCAAGAACGTCCTAAAAAACATGCTAAATGAATTAATTGCCGGCTGAATAGAGACCCTAAATACTATCATTCACCATGATAAGCATCGTCATTGCTACTCACTTACTCTATATCAACTTGTAGGCCTGTATAGCTAGTCAACATATGCTACTTACTCTAGATCAACGTGTAGGCCTGTATAGCTAGCCTAGCATAGGCTACGTACTCTATATCAACTTTTAGGCCTGTATAGCTAGCCTAGCATAGGTTACTTCCTCCTTGTATGAACGAGGAATGATTCTCCATGATTGGGTGTGGTCATCGAGTGAACAGACGGCCCACCGAAAGCTGGCATTGGGACAAACATATTATATGATAGACTACTCCCGAGGCTAATTATACTTAGCAAGTAGGTTGGAGCCGGCTATTGACTGACAACAATAGAACGGCAACATGGTTGATCCTCGCTAATCAATAGCATCCCGGACATTGCAACATGAGGCTATTGAACAACTTGGGCAAGGTCCAAACACAGCTACCGAACATTGGCAAACAAAAGGTCATTAGAAAACAGCAGCTAGATAAAGCAGCCGTAGCAGCAACCGGTCAGCTGAAATAGACCGAAAAAATATTGCAGGTGTGATTGTTACTAGCATCTAATTGGTGCAATCTCAACTGATACAAGCATCTAATTGGTGCAATCTCAACTGATACAAGCATCTAATTGGTGCAATCTCAACTGATGCGGCAGCTGAATGAGGCACTCGGTTCCCTTTCTGATCTGGCTTCTCTTTATTTTAAGTTTATGTTTATTTGTTTTTTTTATGGTTCCACAATACGTTGCCAAATGACGCTGAAACAATGCTGATTCAACCAGTGGGACAAACTTTCCTCTCCTGATAGAAACAGTAATAACTACAGAGGTGAGAGGTTACCGTCAGAGAGGTTTTCGAGACCTCGGTATTCTCCGCTGTTGTGGATTCCCAAGCGGCCACACGCACACACGCACACACACACACACACACGCACACGCAGCACTGTCTCCCTTTCTCTCCCCCTCGCTGTCCTCTCTCTCTCGCCCTCCTGCACATACACCCCCCTATCAGTGTTGTACACAGCTACCTGGCCCCCTGGTGTAGAAAGATTCATCAGTACATCTATCTCCCCCAGAAGCCAGTAGGAATATTCATCTTGGCACTAAAACATCTGTGATATAAGACTTTGGCAATGTAACGGTACAGCCTGGTCTGCTGTTGTGGTGCTGTACTGCTGTGTTTAGACAAATGAGGCATCCCAAATGACACTCTATTCTCTATTTAGTACACTACATTTGACCAGGGCCTATAGGGAATAGGGTGCCATTTGACCAGAACCCATAGGAAATAGGGTGCCATTTGACCAGAGCCTATAGGGAATAGGGTACCATTTGACCAGGGCCCATAGGGAATAGGGTGCCATTTGACCAAGGCCCATAGGGAATAGGGTGCCATTTGACCAGGGCCTATAGGGAATAGGGTGCCATTTGACCAAGGCCCATAGGAAATAGGGTGCCATTTGACCAGAGCCTATAGGGAATAGGGTACCATTTGACCAGGGCCCATAGGGAATAGGGTGCCATTTGACCAAGGCCCATAGGGAATAGGGTGCCATTTGACCAGGGCCTATAGGGAATAGGGTGCCATTTGACCAAGGCCCATAGGAAATAGGGTGCCATTTGACCAGGGCCTATAGGGAATAGGGTGCCATTTGACCAGGGCCCATAGGGAATAGGGTTCCATTTGACCAAGGCCCATAGGGAATAGGGTGCCATTTGACCAGGGCCCATAGGGAATAGGGTGCCATTTGACCAGGGCCTATAGGGAATAGGGTGCCATTTGACCAGGGCCTATAGGGAATAGGGTGCCATTTGACCAGGGCCTATAGGGAATAGGGTGCCATTTTGGATGCAGGCTAAATATAGACAAAAAACATATCCTCCAACAGGTATCAGCCCTAGGGAGCAGCTAATTGGTTAATTATGACATGCAGTATCAACCCTAGGGAGCAGCTAATTGGTTAATTATGACATGCAGTATCAACCGTAGGGAGCAGCTAATTGGTTAATTATGACATGCAGTATCAGCCCTAGGGAGCAGCTAATTGGTTTATTATGACATGCAGGATCAGCCCTAGGGAGCAGCTATTGGTTAATAATGACATGCAGTATCAGCCCTAGGGAGCAGCTAATTGGTTTATTATGACATGTAGTGTCAGCCCTAGGGAGCAGCTAATTGGTTAATTATGACATGCAGTAGAGACTTGATGTAATGTTTAGGAATCTGCTGCGGTGGGGTTACAGCGGGACAGCTCAATACTTTGAGATAATGTTGACAAGCCCTGCCGCAACCCATCACAGTAACGTTGACAAGCCCTGCTGCAACCCATCACAGTAACGTTGACAAGCCCTGCTGCAACCCATCACAGTAACGTTGACAAGCCCTGCCGCAACCCATCACAGTAACGTTGACAAGCCCTGCTGCAACCCATCACAGTAACGTTGACAAGCCCTGCTGCAACCCATCACAGTAACGTTGACAAGCCCTGCTGCAACCCATCACAGTAACGTTGACAAGCCCTGCTGCAACCCATCACAGTAACGTTGACAAGCCCTGCTGCAAAACCATCAGAGTAACGTTGACAAGCCCTGCTGCAACCCATCACAGTAACGTTGACAAGCCCTGCCGCAAAACCATCAGAGTAACGTTGACAAGCCCTGCTGCAACCCATCACAGTAACGTTGACAAGCCCTGCTGCAACCCATTACAGTAACGTTGACAAGCCCTGCTGCAAAACCATCACAGTAACATTGACAAGCCCTGCTGCAACCCATCACAGTAACGTTGACAAGCCCTGCTGCAACCCATCACAGTAACATTGACAAGCCCTGCAGCAACCAATCACAATAACATTGACAAGCCCTGCTGCAACCCATCACAGTAACGTTGACAAGCCCTGCAGCAACCAATCACAATAACATTGACAAGCCCTGCTGCAACCCATCACAGTAACGTTGACAAGCCCTGCTGTAGCCTCATCACAGTAACGTTGACAAGCCCTGCCGCAGCCCCATCACAGTAACGTTGACAAGCCCTGCCGCAGCCCCATCACAGTAACGTTGACAAGCCCTGCTGCAACCCATCACAGTAACGTTGACAAGCCCTGCTGCAAAACCATCACAGTAACATTGACAAGCCCTGTTGCAACCCATCACAGTAACGTTGACAAGCCCTGCAGCAGCCCCATCACAGTAACGTTGACAAGCCCTGCTGCAACCCATCACAGTAACGTTGACAAGCCCTGCTGCAAAACCATCACAGTAACATTGACAAGCCCTGCTGCAACCCCATCACAGTAACGTTGACAAGCCCTGCTGCAACCCATCACAGTAACGTTGACAAGCCCTGCTGCAACCCCATCACAGTAACGTTGACAAGCCCTTCTGCAGCCCAATCACAGTAACGTTGACAAGCCCTGCTGCAGCCCATCACAGTAACGTTGACAAGCCTTGCCGCAGCCCCATCACAGTAACGTTGACAAGCCCTGCTGTAGCCTCATCACAGTAACGTTGACAAGCCTTGCCGCAGCCCCATCACAGTAACGTTGACAAGCCCTGCTGTAGCCCCATCACAGTAACGTTGACAAGCCCTGCTGCAACCCATCACAGTAACGTTGACAAGCCCTGCTGCAACCCATCACAGTAACGTTGACAAGCCCTGCTGCAACCCATTACAGTAACGTTGACAAGCCCTGCTGTAGCCTCATCACAGTAACGTTGACAAGCCTTGCCGCAGCCCCATCACAGTAACGTTGACAAGCCCTGCTGCAACCCATCACAGTAACGTTGACAAGCCCTGCTGCAACCCATCACAGTAACGTTGACAAGCCCTGCTGTAGCCCCATCACAGTAACGTTGACAAGCCCTGCTGTAGCCCCATCACAGTAACGTTGACAAGCCCTGCTGTAGCCTCATCACAGTAACGTTGACAAGCCTTGCTGCAACCCATCACAGTAACGTTGACAAGCCCTGCCGCAACCAATCACAGTAACGTTGACAAGCCCTGCCGCAACCAATCACAGTAACGTTGACAAGCCCTGCTGCAAAACATCACAGTAACGTTGACAAGCCCTACTGCAACCCCATCACAGTAACGTTGACAAGCCCTGCTGCAACCAATCACAGTAACGTTGACAAGCCCTGCTGCAACCAATCACAGTAACGTTGACAAGCCCTGCTGCAACCCATCACAGTAACATTGACAAGCCCTGCTGCAACCCCATCACAGTAACGTTGACAAGCCCTGCTGCAGCCCAATCACAGTAACGTTGACAAGCCCTGCCGCAACCCCATCACAGTAACGTTGACAAGCCCTGCTGCAGCCCATCACAGTAACGTTAACAAGCCCTGCTGCAGCCCAATAACAGTAACGTTGACAAGCCCTGCTGCAGCCCATCACAGTAACGTTGACAAGCCCTGCTGCAACCCATCACAGTAACGTTGACAAGCCCTGCCGCAACCCATCACAGTAACGTTGACAAGCCCTGCTGCAACCCCATCACAGTAACGTTGACAAGCCCTGCTGCAACCCATCACAGTAACGTTGACAAGCCCTGCTGCAACCCATCACAGTAACGTTGACAAGCCCTGCTGCAGCCCATCACAGTAACGTTGACAAGCCCTGACGCAACCAATCACAGTAACGTTGACAAGCCCTGCTGCAACCCATCACAGTAACGTTGACAAGCCCTGCTGCAGCCCATCACAGTAACGTTGACAAGCCCTGACGCAACCAATCACAGTAACGTTGACAAGCCCTGCTGCAACCCATCACAGTAACGTTGACAAGCCCTGCTGCAGCCCATCACAGTAACGTTGACAAGCCCTGACGCAACAAATCACAGTAACGTTGACAAGCCCTGCTGCAACCCATCACAGTAACGTTGACAAGCCCTGCTGCAGCCCATCACAGTAACGTTGACAAGCCCTGACGCAACCAATCACAGTAACGTTGACAAGCCCTGCTGCAACCCATCACAGTAACGTTGACAAGCCCTGCTGCAGCCCATCACAGTAACGTTGACAAGCCCTGACGCAACAAATCACAATAACGTTGACAAGCCCTGCTGCAACCCATCACAGTAACGTTGACAAGCCCTGCTGCAGCCCATCACAGTAACGTTGACAAGCCCTGACGCAACCAATCACAGTAACGTTGACAAGCCCTGCTGCAACCCATCACAGTAACGTTGACAAGCCCTGCTGCAGCCCATCACAGTAACGTTGACAAGCCCTGCTGCAACCCATCACAGTAACGTTGACAAGCCCTGCTGCAACCCATCACAGTAACGTTGACAAGGCCTGCTGCAAAACCATCAGAGTAACGTTGACAAGCCCTGCTGCAGCCCAATCACAGTAACGTTGACAAGCCCTGCCGCAACCAATCACAGTAACGTTGACAAGCCCTTCCGCAACCCATCACAGTAACATTGACAAGCCCTGCTGCAGCCCATCACAGTAACATTGACAAGCCCTGCTGCAAAACCATCAGAGTAACGTTGACAAGCCCTGCTGAAACCCCATCACGGTAACGTTGACAAGCCCTGCTGCAGCCCATCACAGTAACGTTGTCAAGCCCTGCTGCAAAACCATCAGAGTAACGTTGACAAGGCCTGCTGCAAAACCATCAGAGTAACGTTGACAAGCCCTGCTGCAACCCATCACAGTAACGTTGACGAGCCCTGCTGCAACCCATCACAGTAATGTTGACAAGCCCTGCTGCAACCCATCACAGTAACGTTGACAAGCCCTGCTGCAAAACCATCAGAGTAACGTTGTCAAGCCCTGCTGCAAAACCATCACAGTAATGTTGACAAGCCCTGCTGCAACCCATCACAGTAACGTTGACAAGCCCTGCTGCAACCCATCACAGTAACGTTGACAAGCCCTGCAGCAAACATCACAGTAACGTTGACAAGCCCTGCCGCAACCCATCACAGTAACGTTGACGAGCCCTGCTGCAACCCATCACAGTAATGTTGACAAGCCCTGCTGCAACCCATCACAGTAACGTTGACAAGCCCTGCTGCAACCCATCACAGTAACGTTGACAAGCCCTGCTGCAACCCATCACAGTAACGTTGACAAGCCCTGCTGCAACCCATCACAGTAACATTGACAAGCCCTGCTGCAACCCATCACAGTAACGTTGACAAGCCCTGCTGCAACCCATCACAGTAACGTTGACAAGCCCTGCTGCAACCCATCACAGTAACATTGACAAGCCCTGCTGCAACCCATCACAGTAACGTTGACAAGCCCTGACGCAACAAATCACAATAACGTTGACAAGCCCTGCCGCAACCAATCACAGTAACGTTGACAAGCCCTGCCGCAACCCATCACAGTAACGTTGACAAGCCCTGACGCAACAAATCACAATAACGTTGACAAGCCCTGACGCAACAAATGACAGTAACGTTGACAAGCCCTGCTGCAACCCCATCACAGTAACGTTGACAAGCCCTGCCGCAACCCATCACAGTAACGTTGACAAGCCCTGCTGCAGCCCATCACAGTAACGTTGACAAGCCCTGCTGCAACCCATCACAGTAACGTTGACAAGCCCTGCTGCAACCCCATCACAGTAACGTTGACAAGCCCTGCTGTAGCCTCATCACAGTAATTGATTAGACATTACATCATATGTACTTCATAAGGGACAGAGCGTGTGTTCTAATGAAGGTGTTTTGTTTTATTAATTATTGTCACTTGATAGTGCAGTGAAATGTGTTGTTTTACAGGGTCAGCCATAGTAGTACGGTAGGTGCAGTGAAATGTGTTGTTTTACAGGGTCAGCCACAGTAGTACGGTAGGTGCAGTGAAATGTGTTGTTTTACAGGGTCAGCCACAGTAGTACGGTAGGTGCAGTGAAATGTGTAGTTTTACAGGGTCAGCCATAGTAGTACGGTAGGTGCAGTGAAATGTGTTGTTTTACAGGGTCAGCCACAGTAGTACGGTAGGTGCAGTGAAATGTGTAGTTTTACAGGGTCAGCCACAGTAGTACGGTAGGTGCAGTGAAATGTGCACCTATCCAGTGACAATAATAAATAAAACACATTCAAAAACATTTTTAAAACTGACTTGCCTAGTTAAATAAAGGTTAAATCCTGTGCGTACGCTGTGTGTTTCAACCCTGTGTTAGAGGACGGTGGACACTGTGTGTTTCAACCCCGTGTCATTGAGGATGGTGAAACAGCCTAATAGAGAGGAATTGTTCCCATCTGCTCAAATCAGCCCCCACACTGTGCAATGCACGCTGGGAAATCCTCTAATTTACCATACTTAATTGTATCGTGTATGGCATATTATCACTTCTGATGAAAGCAAGTAAATGCTTTACCCAAACGATGTGGAAACAGCGCCCATGAAGTATAGCTTTATAATTCTAGAAACATAGCTTATTGCTGTGTCTCAAATGGCACACTATTAACTATATAGATTACTGCTTTTGACCACAGCCGACAAGGTTCCAGGCTGTATCACAACCGGCCCGTGATTGGGAGTCCCATCTGGCGGTGCACAATTGGCCCAGCGTGGTCCAGGTTAGGGTTTGGCCGGGGTAGGCCTTCACTGTAAATAAGAATTTGTTCTTAACTGACTTGCTTAGTTAAATAAAGGTTAAATTAAATACAATAAAAAAAATAAAAAAAAGTTATTGCACCATAACACTATTTCATCAGCAGGGAGGAATCTAGAGCTGTTATGAGAACATCAGCTAATGAAAAGACAGGAAGTGAAAGTCGACCCAGAACCACTTGGAGGAGAGAGAGGCCTCTACTTGTGTGACCTGGAAAAACTGACCCAGAACCACTTGGAGGAGAGAGAGGCCTCAACTTGTGTGACCTGGAAAAACTGACCCAGAACCACTTGGAGGAGAGAGAGGCCTCAACTTGTGTGACCTGGAAAAACTGACCCAGAACCACTTGGAGGAGAGAGAGGCCTCAACTTGTCTGACCTGGAAAAACTGACCATGAACCTCTTGGAGGATAACGTTGCTTCAACTGGTGTGACCTGGAAAAACTGACCATGAACCGAGTGAGATTGCTTATATAAATATATATATACACTACCGTTCAAAAGTTTGGGGTCACTTAGAAAATCCTTGTTTTTGAAAGGAAATTACATTTTTTGTCCATTAAAATGACATCAAATTTATCAGAAATACAGTGTTAATGTTCTAAATTACTATTGTTACTATCATATTTTTTTATGGAATATCTACGTAGGCGTACAGAGGCCCGTTATCAGCAACCATCACTCCTGTGTTCTAATGGCACGTTGTGTTAGATAATCCAAGTGTCATTTTTAAAGGCTAATTGATCATTAGAAAACCCTTTTGCAATTAGGTTAGCACAGCTGAAAACTGTTGTCCTGATTAATTTGGACCGCAGAGTGAAGGAAAAGCAGCCAACAAGTGCTCAGCATATGTGGGAAATCCTTCAGGACTTTTGGAAAAGCATTCCTGATGAAGCTGGTTGAGAGAATGGCAAGAGTGTGCAGAGCTGTCATCAAGGCAAAGAGTGGCTACTTTAAAGAATCTAAAACCAAAAATGTATTTTTTGGCCTGGTATGGTTCCCAATCAGAGGCAGCTGTTTATCGTTGTCTCTGATTGGGGATCATATTTAGGCATCCATTTCCCCACTGGTTTTTGTGGGATCTTGTTTTTGTGTAGTTGCCTGTGAGCACTGCATTTGCTGCACGTTTCGTTTGCTGTTTATTGTTTTTGTGAGTTTCATCTGAATAAACATGTGTAACTCTACGTACGCTGCGCCTTGGTCCGTTAATTCTACAAACGATCGTGACAAAGGTTGAATGGCATTTTGTTCATGATCCCTGACAAGTAAATGTAATAAAAAAAAATGTTTTTTCAAAGTATTAAGTTGGGAACTGCTGATGGAAGACAGTACAGGAAAAAAAAGTACTGATTACTAGTTTGGCAAAATCACGTTTAATGAAAGCGAAAGAGTGTACGTCCCTAATGGCATGCTTTTCCCTATATAGTGCACTTCATTTAACCAGGGCCCCACATAGGACTCTGGTCAAAAGTAGTGCACTAAAAAGGGAATAGGGTGCCATTTTGAACGCAGGCAGAGAATCAGGGTTGTTGTTTAGTTCATATGTGCCGTGGGCGTTTGCTGCTTTTAGGAGGCTGGTGAAGCAGGAAGGAATGAAAGGTGTCAGTTTCAAATGCGATTGAGAAGATATTTAATAACAAGAAAAAGTTGATCTTGTCATTCTCTCTCCATCGGCATCAAGATATCACAAATATCAACTAATGCTTGGATCCAACTGAAGGGCGGTCTTATCTCTATTCTATGTATCATTGGGGGAGAATTACATTCCACCGTTTCACCGTAAACAACTCGTAGATTTCCATAGAAAGTGGTGGAAGACATTCTTCCCATGATTGAAGATTCGCTGAACAGGACATGGTGAATTGAAGTGGATTGTGAAGAACGATGGTGCCGTGTACATTAACGTTTTAGAAACAAGACGTAGATTTCCATAAAAAGTTTTGAATGAATATAAACTCAAGGACACGTTCTTCAGATGAGCGATGATCTTCTCTTTGAACTTGTGGTCTATGCACTGGATTGAAATGGAACTATAGAACAACGATGTGGTGTAGGTGTATATAGTTCCTCTTGGGAGGTGATTTGCCCATATACAGTTTTGATTGAATATAAAGTCAAGGATATTACACATTCTTCAGATGATTGAAGATTCGCCTTGAATTTGACTAATTCAGCTTCATGCCGCTGTACAGTCAGTACATAGTATATTCTAAGCTTTCTCTGGATTGTAACCGTCGAACAATTGTAAAGATACAACTCTATCTCTATGGAAATAGTGGGCTGATGTACATTAGTGTTTTTCTCCAGAGGAAAGATGCCCTACTTCCCCCCCCCCGCAGATAAGATGAAGCCAGATGCATCTTGGGTAAAAGATCCCTCTCTCTCTCTCGTGCCTCTGGCTTATCCCTGACACGATGAGGTATGGTGTTGTGTTGAAGAGGGTAGACACACACACACACTGCTCTCTCAATACCCTGGATATTAGCATCATAATGGAATCCTATACAGTCTGGCAGGAGAGTGGAATTGACGAAGCTGACATCTACAGTATAAGCCCCAACCTAATATGGTCTGCCTTTGCTATATAGAACAGAATAGATGATGACTCAGGCAGCAGGTTTATATGGCGCTTTTTAGTGTTTGGCTAATGCAGGAGTTTCAGTGTTTGGCTAATGCAGGAGTTTCAGTGTTTGGCTAATGCTGGAGTGTCAGTGTTTGGCTAATGCAGGAGTTTCAGTGTTTGGCTAATGCTGGAGTGTCAGTGTTTGGCTAATGCTGGAGTGTCAGTGTTTGGCTAATGCAGGAGTTTCAGTGTTTGGCTAATGCAGGAGTGTCAGTGTTTTGCTGCTGTATTTGCACAGCAATAGAGTTACATTTGGTGAAGTACCTGTCCCAGAGTTTATCTCTGGTTTAATCATTCTAATGCACATTTACTGTCGCCATTTGTCACACTGAGCATCTGCTGTCACTCCTCTATCAGGTTAGCATCTGCTGTCACTCCTCTACCAGGTTAGCATGTGATGTCACTCCTCTACCAGGTTAGCATCTGATGTCACTCATCTACCAGGTTAGCATCTCATGTCACTCCTCTATCAGGTTAGCATCTGCTGTCACTCCTCTATCAGGTTAGCATCTGATGTCACTCCTCTACCAGGTTATCATCTGATGTCACTCCTCTATCAGGTTATCATCTGATGTCACTCCTCTACCAGGTTAGCATCTGATGTCACTCCTCTACCAGGTTAGCATCTGATGTCACTCCTCTACCAGGTTAGCATCTGGTGTCACTCCTCTACCAGGTTAGCATCTGATGTCACTCCTCTACCAGGTTAGCATCTGATGTCACTCCTCTATCAGGTTAGCATCTGATGTCACTCCTCTACCAGGTTATCATCTGATGTCACTCCTCTACCAGGTTAGCATCTGATGGCACTCCTCTACCAGGTTAGCATATGATGTCACTCCTCTACCAGGTTAGCATATGATGGCACTAATCTCTACAAAGTTAGTACACAGTATGCCGTCATCTGCCTCTCCTCTTGCCTCCACTGGAGAGTAAGACCTGCGAAGTACCTTCCATCCTGCTATCCTGTCATCCTCCATTGTTCATCCTTCAATCTTTCTGTCCTTCCATCATCTATCCTTCCATCCTGCTATGTTTCATTTAACAACATTTAATCCTTCCATTGTTCTATCCTTCCATCCTTCCATCCTGCTAGCCTTCATCCTTCCATCCTGCTATCTTTCATCTGTCCATCTGTCCATCTTTCCATTCTGCTATCCTTCTGTCCTTCTATCCTGCTATCCATCATACTTCTATCCTTCTATCCTTACATCTTTCCATCCTCCTAACAATTATCATTTTATCCATCCATCCATCCCTCCATCCTGCTATCCATCCCTTCATCCTTCTATCCTTCCACCCTGCTACCCATCATCCTTTCATTCTGCTAGCCTTCATCCTTCTATCCTTCCACCCTGCTACCCATCATCCTTCCATCTTGCTACCCATCATCCTTTCATTCTGCTAGCCTTCATCCTTCTATCCTTCCACCCTGCTACCCATCATCATTTCATTCTGCTAGCCTTCATCCTTCTATCCTTCCACCCTGCTACCCATCATCCTTTCATTCTGCTAGCCTTCATCCTTCTATCCTTCCACCCTGCTACCCATCATCCTTTCATTCTGCTAGCCTTCATCCTTCTATCCTTCCACCCTGCTACCCATCATCCTTTCATTCTGCTAGCCTTCATCCTTCTATCCTTCCACCCTGCTACCCATCATCCTTTCATTCTGCTAGCCTTCATCCTTCTATCCTACCACCCTGCTACCCATCATCCTTTCATTCTGCTAGCCTTCATCCTTCTATCCTGCCACCCTGCTACCCATCATCCTTCCATCTTGCTACCCATCATCCTTTCATTCTGCTAGCCTTCATCCTTCTATCCTTCCACCCTGCTACCCATCATCCTTTCATTCTGCTAGCCTTCATCCATCTATCCTGCCACCCTGCTACCCATCATCCTTTCATTCTGCTAGCCTTCATCCTTCTATCCTTCCATCCTGCTACCCATCATCCTTTCATTCTGCTAGCCTTCATCCTTCTATCCTGCCACCCTGCTACCCATCATCCTTTCATTCTGCTAGCCTTCATTCTTCTATCCTTCCACCCTGCTACCCATCATCCTTTCATTCTGCTAGCCTTCATCCTTCTATCCTTCCATCCTGCTACCCATCATCCTTTCATTCTGCTAGCCTTCATCCTTCTATCCTTCCACCCTGCTACCCATCATCCTTTCATTCTGCTAGCCTTCATCCTTCTATCCTTCCATCCTGCTACCCATCATCCTTTCATTCTGCTAGCCTTCATCCTTCTATCCTTCCACCCTTCCACCCTGCTACCCATCATCCTTTCATTCTGCTAGCCTTCATCCTTCTATCCTTCCACCCTGCTACCCATCATCCTTTCATTCTGCTAGCCTTCATCCTTCTATCCTTCCACCCTGCTACCCATCATCCTTTCATTCTGCTAGCCTTCATCCTTCTATCCTTCCATCCTGCTACCCATCATCCTTTCATTCTGCTAGCCTTCATCCTTCTATCCTGCCACCCTGCTACCCATCATCCTTCCATCTTGCTACCCATCATCCTTTCATTCTGCTAGCCTTCATCCTTCTACCCTTCCACCCTGCTACCCATCATCCTTTCATTCTGCTAGCCTTCATCCTTCTATCCTGCCACCCTGCTACCCATCATCCTTTCATTCTGCTAGCCTTCATCCTTCTATCCTGCCACCCTGCTACCCATCATCCTTTCATTCTGCTAGCCTTCATCCTTCTATCCTTCCACCCTGCTACCCATCATCCTTCCATCTTGCTACCCATCATCCTTTCATTCTGCTAGCCTTCATCCTTCTATCCTTCCACCCTGCTACCCATCATCCTTTCATTCTGCTAGCCTTCATCCTTCTATCCTTCCATCCTGCTACCCATCATCCTTTCATTCTGCTAGCCTTCATCCTTCTATCCTTCCACCCTGCTACCCATCATCCTTCCATCCTGCTATCCATCATCCTTCCATCCCTTTATCCTTCTATTCTGCTATCCTTCATCCTTCCATCCTGCCATCCTTCATCCTTCCATCCTTCCATCCTGCTAATCATTCATCCTTCTATCCTTCCACTCTGCTATCCATCGTCATCCTATCATTGTATCCTTCTATTCTGCTATTTTTCATCCTTCCATCCTGCTAAACATCATCCTTTCATCCATCCTTCCTTATTCCTGTCAGTGCATGTATTGCTTCTAAATGCAGCAGAGACCATTGCAACACACACACACACACACACACACACACACACACACACACACACACACACACACACACACACACCAAAAGCACTGCTCTCTCAACACCCTTGGTATTAGCATCATAATGGAATCCTACACAGTCAGTAAGGAGAGAGGAATTGACGAAGCTGACATCTACAGTATAAGCCCCAACCTGCTCTGGTCTGTCTTTGCTGTATAGAACAGAATAAATGTTGACTCAGGCAGCAGGTTTATATGACTCTACAGCTACATTTTTAGAGTTAGGCTGCTGTAGGATTTTTAGAGTTAGGCTGCTGTAGGATTTTTAGAGTTAGGCTATTGCATCTTTCCATCCTTCCCTCCTGCTATCCTTCATCCTTCTATCCTTCCACCCTTCCATCATTTATCCTTCCGTCCTGCTATCCTCCATCCTTCTATCCTTCCACCCTTCTGTCCTGCTATCCTTCCTTCTACTATCCTTCCATCCTTCCCTCCTGCTATCCTCCATCCTTCTATCCTTCCACCCTTCCATCCTGCTGTCCTACAATCTTCTACCCTTCCATCATTTATCCTTCCGTCCTGCTATCCTTCATCCTGGGCGGCAGCGTAGCCTAGTGCTTAAAACGTAGGACTAGTATTCGAAAGGTTGCAAGATCAAATCCCTGAGCTGACACGCTACAAATCTGTCGTTCTGTCGTTCTGCCCCTGAACAAGGCAGTTAACCCACTGTCCTAGGCCGTCATTGAAAAGAAGAATTTGTTCTTAACTGACTTGCCTAGTTAAATAAAGGTAAAACTATCCTGCTATGCTCTCTTCCATCCTACATTCCTTTCATCCTTCCATCCTTCCTTCATTCCTCTCAGTACATGTATATTTGTTGCTTCTAAATACAGCACAGCCCATTGCTTCATCACACACGCACCCACACACACGCGCGTACACACACACACACACACACACACACACACACACACACACACACACACACACACACACACACACACACACACACATGCTCGATGAGGCCCCCGGGTGGTCTGTGGTAGGTGAAAGGTGTTATTAAAGGTGAGGGTTGAACTGAAAAGCACTCAAGGTGGGGTGAAGCTCTGATGGAAATTGCTCAGTCAGTCAATGGGAAGGACAACGAGTTCCTGTGACTGTGTGTGTGTGTTCGTGTGTATGCCTGTGCCTTTGTGTGCGTTACCGGTACTCTGTGATGGCATTACCGGAACATGCTGAGAAGGAATGAAGCAACAAAAGACAGGTGACAGGGTGAGGATTGAAGAAGTAGTTGACAAAGAAAAGGAATGGTTGTGAAATAGCTTTCATTGTAATTTAGCTATGCAGAGATGAGCTAAACTGAGAGACTGACAGGAAATGAAATGAAATGAAGCAATCTTTATTGAGGGCTGCAAAACATACAGTTATGACTACAAGTACTGTTCCCTGAAGGAGGGAAATGAGGTACAACACAGCTATGGGGAGTTCCTGTGCTAGAATCCGTGCCTTGGGTTTATTAAGTGTGGAAGGCGGGGCTTCCGGTGAGGCATGGTGTTCATTGGCCATGTCAGGCGTCATTCTAACGTTCTTCACTGCCAACAGTGTTGGCGCCGGAGGGGATGGCTGCTGTTTTATGGGCTCTTAACCGTTAATGGCGCAGGAGAGGATAGCTGCCGTTTTATGGGCTCTTAACCGTTAATGGCGCAGGAGAGGATAGCTGCCGTTTTATGGGCTCTTAACCGTTAATGGCGCAGGAGAGGATAGCTGCCGTTTTATGGGCTCTTAACCGTTAATGGCGCAGGAGAGGATAGCTGCCGTTTTATGGGCTCTTAACCGTTAATGGCGCAGGAGAGGATAGCTGCCGTTTTATGGGCTCTTAACCGTTAATGGCGCAGGAGAGGATAGCTGCCGTTTTATGGGCTCTTAACCGTTAATGGCGCAGGAGAGGATAGCTGCCGTTTTATGGGCTCTTAACCGTTAATGGCGCAGGAGAGGATAGCTGCCGTTTTATGGGCTCTTAACCGTTAATGGCGCAGGAGAGGATAGCTGCCGTTTTATGGCCAACCGTGCTATTTATTTTTTATTTTTTGTGTTTGTAACTTATTTTGTACATAATGTTGCTGCAACCATTTCTTATGACCAAAAAGAGCTTCTGGAAATCAGAACAGCGATTACTCACCTCGTACTGGACGAAGAAGGTCTCTTTAACAAGTCGGACGAGAGGGATTTACTCCAGACAGCCGAACAGGCCCTCATCCCCGTCATTCGAAGGAGAAAGAGAAGGTGGATGTATCGTGGAAGGAGATCGGGGTGCCTTGTGAGGATCCGGCGACGAGTGGCTAATCTGACTTTACCATCTGTACTATTGGCCAACCTACAATCGCTGGATAATAAATTGTACGAACTTAAAAGCACGTATATCCTACCAACGAGACATTAACTTCTTTATGATAGGGGGCAGCATTTTCACTTTTGGATGAATTGCGTGCCCATAGTGAACTGCCTGCTACTCTGTCCCAGATGCTAATATATGCATTTTATTATTACCATTGGATATAAAACACTCTGACGTTTCTAAAACTGTTTGAATGATGTCTGTGAGTATAACAGAACTCATATGGCAGGCAAAAACCTGAGAAAAATCCAAACAGGAAGTGAGAATTCTGAGACTGGTCAATGTTCAACTCATCGCCTATTCAATTCCCTGTAAGATATGGATCTGTTTGCACTTCCACTAGATGTCAACAGTCTGTAGAACGTAGAATGAAGCCTCTAGTGTGATGTGGGGCCGGATGGGAGGTGTTTCAGTCATTGGTCTGGCAGAATGCCAGTTCCTGGTCATGCGCGTTCCAAACGATATCGTCTTGCTTTCCATAACTTCTAGAGACACAAAGGAATTCTCCGGTTGGAACGTTATTGGATAGTTATGATAACAACATCCTGAAGATTGATTCTTAACTTAGTTTGACCAGTTTATTCGACCTGCGCGAGCGTTTGGACATGTGCACTAAACATGCTAGCAAAAGTAGCTACTTAGACATAAGTAATAGACATTATGTTGTTATTTTTGAGAGCCGTCTCAGAGTATTGCATGGTGTGCTTTTTACGTAAAGTTTTTTTGAAATCTGACACAGCGGTTGCATTAAGAACAAGTGTATCTTTAATTCTATGTAAAACATGTATCTTTCATCAAAGTTTATGATGAGTATTTCTGTTATTTGACGTGGCTCTCTGCCATTTCTCCGGATATTTTGGAGGCATTTCTGAACATGGCGCCAATGTAAACTGAGATTTGTGGATATAAATATGCACATTATTGGAAAAAACATAAATGTATTGTGTAACATGATGTCCTATGAGTGTCATCTGATGAAGATCATCAAAGGTTAGTGATTCATTTTATCTCTATTTCTGCTTTTTGTGACTACTATCTTTTGCTGGGAAAATGGCTGTGTTTTTCTGTGGCTATGTACTGAGCTAACATAATCGTTTGGTGTGCTTTCGCCGTAAATCCTTTTTGAAATCAGACATGTTGGCTGGATTCACAACATGTGTAGCTTTAATTTGGTGTCTTTCATGTGTGATTTCATGAAAGATTGATTTTTATAGTAATATATTTGAATTTGGCGCGCTACATTTTTTCTGGCTTTTGGCCAAGTGGGACGCTACCGTCCCACATATCCCAGAGAAGTTAAAAACTGCAATATCTTATGTTTCACTGAGTCGTGGCTGATCGACGGCATGAATAACATACAGCTGGCTGGGTTATACACTGTATCGGCAGGATATATCCGCAGCCTCTGGTAAGACAAGGGGTGGCGGTCTATGTATATTTGTAAATAACAACTGGTGCACAATATCTAAGGATGTCTCAAGGTTTTGCTCGCCTGAGGTAGAGTACCTTATGATAAACTGTAGACCACACTATCTACCTAGAGAGTTTTCACCCTCCAGATATTATTTCCTAAATGTCTTAATGGTGAAGTTACTATGTATGTTATTCTGTAAAATGTGAACGTGAATTAATGCCACCATTACTCTGTTTTTCTTGTGCTGTACCCAATGATTTATGAAAACTTGCTTGATGGGTCAATGTCCTCATTGCGGTTTTGCAGATGTGTTTTAATATGTTTTATGTACACACTTCTGTCGTGTCTTTGGCTATGCCGGATTAAGTGATATGACATGCTATTCTATAAAATAATTTCTCTGTAATTAATATTACCTGATTAAGCTAATAATGTAAATGTAATTAACTAGAAAGTCGGAGCACCACGTTTATAGAGCTGTTATCTTCCGAATAAACTCTTAAAGACCTAGTAATATTTTACATCAATAGCAGTCAATTTTAATCGTCACCTTATTTCAGTCTCATCTGAAAGTTGTAAATTCTTGGTTATCTTCAAGAACCCTGGCTAACAAGTTGAATCAGCAATACAAACTTTGGTTTCATTATTTATTTACTAAATACCTAAATAATCACACAGAATTACATATACACAGAATGCAAATTAGGTCATACAGAAAACGTCCCTGGTGGACGGAGCCGACATGATGGCTGGTTACACAAAGGAAAGGTGGTTGGGTTTGAGTGAACGAGCGGGAAGACTGAGGAACAAAGGGAGAAGCTATGCTATTGTAAATACAGTATCTTATGCATTCTAAATTACCGCCCATTTGGAAAAGGAAAATGCAATGAATATTTACTCTGAGCTGCGCTTTGGTAGGTTGGTGGTAGATGCCGTGTTGGCCAACAGAGATCTTCCTGTCCTCGGGAGAATGTCTCTGGTGGTAAATTGGATACATTGTAGTATCGTCGTTGTGTGTTAGACTGGATCCGTCGTCCGTCCTTTCCTATCCCACGTTTACAGCGGCCGCTGCTAACTCAACGGCTTGGAGGTATCACTTCTGTAGTGAATAAGAGTTCAAAGTTCATACTATTCGCAACCAAAGCTCAGGCTGAGGTTGGCTTAGTTCTGTAGTTGACATGTTAGTCCTTTTAAAGTGGAACCGTCGTCCTCATGTCCTCGAAACAGCTTATGATCTGAATCCTTCTGACATAAATGCAATAAAATGCAATTTAATTACTTAAAAATCATACAATGTGATTTTCTGGATTTTTGTTTTAGATTCCGTCTCTCCCAGTTGAAGTGTACCTATTATAAAAAAATTACAGACCTCTACATGCTTCGTAAATAGGAAAACCTGCAAAATCGGCAGTGTATCAAATACTTGTTCTCCCCACTGTATGTATGCTATCGCTTGTGTGTGTATGCATCTGTGCCTATGTTTGTGTTGCTTCACAGTGCCCGCAGCTCCATAATATGTATTTTTATCTGTTTTTTCATATCTAATTTTACTGCTTGCATCAGTTACTTGATGTGGAATAGAGTTCCATGTAGTCGGGGCTCTATGTAGTACTGTGTGCCTCCCATAGTCTGTTCTGGACCTGGGGACTGTGAAGAGACCTCTTATGGCATGTCTTGTGGGGTATGCATGGGTGTACGAGCTGTGTGCCAGTAGTTTAGACAGACAGCTCGGTGCATCCAACATGTCAATACCTCTCATAAATACAAGTAGTGATTAAGTACATCTCTCCTCCACTTTGAGCCAGTAGAGATTGACATGCATATTATTAATGTTAACTATTTGTGTAAATCTAAGGGCCAGCCGTGCTGCCCTGTTCTGAGACAATTGCAATTTTCCTGAGTCCTTTTTTGTGACACCTGACCACACGACTGAACAGTAGTCCAGGCTTGACAAAACTGGGGCCTGTAGGACCTGCCTTGTTGATAGTGCTGTTAAGAACATAGAGCATCGCTTTATTATAGACAGACTTCTTCTCCATCTTAGCTACTGTTGTATCAATATGTTTTGATCATGACAGTTTACAATCCAGGGTTACTCCAAGCAGTTTATTCACTTTAACTTGCTCATTTTAAACAAGATTTATTACAATATTTAGTTGAGGTTTAGGGTTTAGTGAATGATTTGTCCCAAATACAATAGTTATAGTTTTAGACATTTTTAGGACTAACTTATTCCTTGCCACCCCCTCGGAAACTAACTGTAGTAGCTGACATGTATAGTGTTGAGTCATCTGCATACATAGACACACTGGCTTTACTCAAAGCCAGTGGCATGTCATTAGTAAAGATTTTAAAAGTAATGGGCCTAGACAGCTGCCTTGGGGAATTCCTGATTCTACCTGGATTATGTTGGAGAGGTTTCCATTAATAAAGAACACACTCTGTTCTGTTAGACAGGTAACTCTTTATCCACAATGTAGCAGAGGGTGTAAAGCCATAACACATATGTTTTTACAGCAGCAGACTATGATCGATAATGTCAAAAGCCGCACTGAAGTCTAACAAAACAACCCCAACAATCTTTTTATCATAAATATCTTTCAGTCAATCATCAGTAATTTGTGTAAGTGCTGTGCTTGTTGAATGTCCTTCCCTATAAGCATGCTGAACGTTTGTTGTCAATATGTTTACTGTAAAATACCATCATACCTTATCAAACACCATTATTTCCAAAAGTTTACTAAGGGTTATTAACAGGCTGATTGGTCAGTTATTTCAGCCAGTAAAGGGGGCTTTACTATTTTTAGGTAGTGGAATTACTTTTGCTTCCCTCCAGGCCTGGGGGAACACATTTTCTAGTAGGCTTAAATTTAAAATATGGCAAATAGGAATGGCAATATCGTCCGCTATTCATTTTCCATCCAAGTTGTCAGACCACGGTGGCGTGTCATTGTTGACAGACACATTTAAAAAAAATCCCCTCTTCCAACTTCACTTTACGGATTTCAAAATTACAAGGCTTGTCTTTCATAATTTGGTCAGACATACTTCTATGTATAGTGTCAGCATTTGTTGCTGGTATGTCATGCCTAAATTTGCTAATCTTGCTAATGAAAGAATCATGAAAATAGTTGGCAATATCAGTTAGTTTTGTGATGAATGACACATCTGATTCAATACATGATGGAGCTGAGTTAGCTTTTTCCCCAAAATGAAATGTAAGGTGCTCCAAAGCTTTTTACTATCATTTTTTATTTCATGTATCTTTGTTTCATAGTGTAGTTTCTTCTTCTTTTTATTCAGTTTAGTCACACAATTTCTCAATTTGCAATGTGTTTGCCAATCGGTTGTGCAGTCAGACTTATTTGCCATTCCTTTTGCATCATCCCTCTCAACCATAAAATTTTTCAATTCCTCATCACTCCACAGGGATTTAACATATTTTACAGTCATTTTCTTAATTGGTGCATGCTTATTAGTAACTGGAATAAGCAATTTCATATATGTGTCAAGTGCAGTGTCTGTTTGCTCCTCATTACACACCACGGACCAACAAATAGTCTTTACATCAACAACATAGGAATCACAACAAAATGTATTGTATGACCTCTTATACACTATATTAGGCCCAGCCTTTGGAACTTTGGTTTTCCTAGCTATGGCTACTATATTGTCATCACTACATCTGATGGATTTGAATACTGCTTTATAGCAAATTTCTGCAGCATTAGTAAAGATGTGATCGATACATGTTGATGATTTCATTCCTGTGCTGTTTGTAACTACCCTGGTAGGTTGACTGATAACCTGAACCAGGTTACAGGCACTCGTTACAGTTTGACGCTTTCTCTTGAGTGGGCAGCTTGTTGAAAGACAGTCAATATTTAAATCACCCAGAAAATATACCTCTCTGTTGATATCACGTACATTATCAAACATTTCACACACATGTTATCCAGATACAATCTGTTAGCACTTGGTGATCTATAGCAGCGATTCCTTTGCTACTAATGTAGCAGGGATGTGTGGCTTCCCCAAAGACAAACCCAGTACTTGGTGCTGTGGGGGTTACTACTTCCAGTACCTGGTGCTGTGGTGGTTACTACTTCCAGTACCTGGTGCTGTGGGGGTTACTACTTCCAGTACCTGGTGCTGTGGGGTTTACTACTTCCAGTACCTGATGCTGTGGGGGTTACTACTTCCAGTACCTGGTGCTGTGGGTTTTACTACTTCCAGTACCTGGTGCTGTGGGTTTTACTACTTCCAGTACCTGGTGCTGTGAGGGTTACTACTTCCAGTACCTGGTGCTGTGGGTTTTACTACTTCCAGTACCTGTTGCTGTGAGGGTTACTACTTCCAGTACCTGGTGCTGTGGGTTTTACTACTTCCAGTACCTGTTGCTGTGGGTTTTACTACTTCCAGTACCTGGTGCTGTGGGTTTTACTACTTCCAGTACCTGGTGCTGTGGGGGTTACTACTTCCAGTACCTGGTGCTGTGGGGGTTACTACTTCCAGTACCTGGTGCTGTGGGGGTTACTACTTCCAGTACCTGATGCTGTGGGGGTTACTACTTCCAGTACCTGATGCTGTGGGGGTTACTACTTCCAGTACCTGGTGCTGTGGGGGTTACTACTTCCAGTACCTGGTGCTGTGGGTTTTACTACTTCCAGTACCTGATGCTGTGGAGGTTACTACTTCCAGTACCTGATGCTGTGGGGGTTACTACATCCAGTACCTGTTGCTGTGGGTATTTTTTATCAAACCAAATTACTGTATCTGATGACTTACAGTAGGATCTCCCTGTGGAACCTACAGAAATGGCTTAAAATATGTTTAGGTTACCTTTTGTCTGCTCTGCTATTACAGGGTGGCAATGGCCATTGCAAAGACCATCAAAAGTTCCAGGTTACGTTCCAATAGGCACCCTACTTACTGGTCAAAAGTAGTGCACTGTACACTGTATAGTACTGTACACTGTACACTGTACACTCAGCGTTCCAAGATGGCGTAGCAGTGTAGACGTGTTTGTTTAGTCCTCTCGTGTACGTTTGTATTTTTCGTATTTCTTGTATATATATATATTTTTTTTTTGTATCTCTTTTCGATTTTTAATTCGATTATACCTTCCGGTATCCTACCTCACCCAATGTGATACGGAATCGCTATTATTTTTTAACTTTGGAACACATTCAAGAACCCCCAGTAGCTAACCAGCTAATCAGCTACAAGCTATTTAGCCATTTTTAGCCGCTGCTAGCAGCTTTTACCTTCTGCACAGACACCAGCCCTGTTATTAGCCTGGATATTACTCACCAATTTACCAGCATCGGACTGTCTCTCGACAACAACGCCGGATTCCTGCCGTAATCCCTGAGCCACTACTTCTGATCCTCACAGCTAGCTTGCAGCTAGCGCAGCTAGCGCAGCTAGCGCCACTGCCACGAAGCTAGCACCAGTTAGCAAACACAATTCTACAATCACAACCTCTCTTTCGCCATCGCCATCCGGCTTGGATTCTCTGTCGACACGACCACGTCTGGTCTGCAGACGAATACCCCATCCGCTGTGCCCTCAACCGGCCTCCGTCTGAGCAGACCCCCTCCGTCTGAGCAGACCACCCCCCGGGCTACTAACTTTAAACGCCGCGTGCTAGCTTAGTGGCGGCTTCCCTGCTCCATCTACGGCTGCCCCCTGGACACTATGATCACTTGGCTACATAGCTGATGCCTGCCGGACTGTCCATTAATTCACGGTACTCCATTCTGTTTATTTGTGTTTTATCTGTCGGCTCTGTGTTAACTCAGGCTCTGTGTGTAGTTAATCCGACCCTCTCTGCCTAGTCGTCGCCATTTCTACCTGCTGTTGCTGTGTTAGCTGACTAGCTGCTGTTATCTCACCTGTTGTTTTAGCTAGCTCTCCCAATCAAGACCTGCAATCACTTTCTGCCTTACTGTATGTCTCTCTCAAATATCAATATGCCTTGTATACTGTTGTTCAGGCTAGTTATCATTGTTTTGGTTTGCAATGGACCCCGTAGTTCCACTCTCCGTACCTCTGATACCTCCTTTGTCCCACCTCCCACACATGCGGTGACCTCACCCATTGAGACCAGCATGTCCAGAGATACAACCTCTCTTATCATCACCCAGTGCCTGAGCTTGCCTCCGCTGTACCCGTGCCCTACCATACCCCTGTCTGCACATTATGCCCAGAATCTATTCTACCACGCCCATAAATCTGCTCCTTTTATTCCTTGTCCCCAACGCTCTAGGCGACCAGTTTTGATAGCCTTTAGCCGCACCCTCATCCTACTACTCCTCTGTTCCTCGGGTGATGTGGAGGTAAATCCAGGCCCTGCATGTCCCCAGGCACCCTCATTTGTTGACTTCTGTGATCGAAAAAGCCTTGGCCTCATGCATGTCAACATCAGAAGCCTCCTCCCTAAGTTTGTCTTACTCTCCGCTTTAGCACACTCTGCCAACCCTGATGTCCTTGCCGTGTCTGAATCCTGGCTTAGGAAGGCCACCAAAAATTCTGAGATTTCCATACCCAACTATAACACTTTCCGTCAAGATAGAACTGCCAAAGGGGGAGGAGTTGCAATCTACTGCAGAGATAGCCTGCAAAGTTCTGTCATACTTTCCAGGTCTATGCCCAGACAGTTCGAACTTCTAATTTTAAAAATTAATCTCTCCAGAAATAAGTCTCTCACTGTTGCCGCCTGCTACCGACCCCCCTCAGCTCCCAGCTGTGCCCTGGACACCATCTGTGAATTGATCGCTCCCCATCTAGCTTCAGAGTTTGTTCTGCTAGGTGACCTAAACTGGGATATGCTTAACACCCCGGCAGTCCTACAATCTAAGCTTGATGCCCTCAATCTCACACAAATCATCAAGGAACCCACCAGGTACAACCCTAAATCCGTAAACATGGGCACCCTAATAGACATTATCCTGACCAACTTGCCCTCCAAATACACCTCTGCTGTCTTCAATCAAGATCTCAGCGATCACTGCCTCATTGCCTGTATCCGCTACGGGTCCGCGGTCAAACGACCACCCCTCATCACTGTCAAACGCTCCCTAAAACACTTCTGCGAGCAGGCCTTTCTAATCGACCTGGCCCGGGTACCCTGGAAGGATATTGACCTCATCCCGTCAGTTGAGGATGCCTGGTCATTCTTTAAAAGTTACTTCTTCACCATATTAGACAAGCATGCTCCGTTCAAAAAATGCAGAACTAAGAACAGATATAGCCCTTGGTTCACTCCAGACCTGACTGCCCTCGACCAGCACAAAAACATCCTGTGGCGAACTGCAATAGCATCGAAGAGCCCCCGCGATATGCAACTGTTCAGGGAAGTCAGGAACCAATACACGCAGTCAGTCAGGAAAGCAAAGGCCAGCTTTTTCAAGCAGAAATTTGCATCCTGTAGCTCTAACTCCAAAAAGTTCTGGGATACTGTAAAGTCCATGGAGAACAAGAGCACCTCCTCCCAGCTGCCCACTGCACTGAGGCTAGGTAACACGGTCACCACCGATAAATCCGTGATAATCGAAAACTTCAACAAGCATTTCTCAATGGCTGGCCATGCCTTCCTCCTGGCGACTCCAACCAGGGCCAACAGCCCCGCCCCCCCGCTGCTACTCGCCCAAGCCTCCCCAGCTTCTTCTTTACCCATATCTAGATAGCAGATGTTCTGAAAGAGCTGGAAAACCTGGACCCATACAAATCAGCTGGGCTTGACAATCTGGACCCCCTATTTCTGAAACTGTCCGCCGCCATTGTCGCACCCCCTATTACCAGCCTGTTCAACCTCTCCTTCGTATCATCTGAGATCCCCAAGGATTGGAAAGCTGCCGCGGTCATCCCCCTCTTCAAAGGGGGAGACACCCTGGACCCAAACTGTTACAGACCTATATCCATCCTGCCCTGCCTATCTAAGGTCTTCGAAAGCCAAGTCAACAAACAGATCACTGACCATCTCGAATCCCACCGTACCTTCTCCGCTGTGCAATCCGGTTTCCGAGCCGGTCACTGGTGCACCTCAGCCACGCTCAAGGTACTAAGCGATATCATAACCGCCATCGATAAAAGACATTACTGTGCAGCCGTCTTCATCGACCTGGCCAAGGCTTTCGACTCTGTCAATCACCATATTCTTATCGGCAGACTCAGTAGCCTCGGTTTTTCTAATGACTGCCTTGCCTGATTCACCAACTACTTTGCAGACAGAGTTCAGTGTGTCAAATCAGAGGGCATGTTGTCCGGTCCTCTGGCAGTCTCTATGGGGGTACCACAGGGTTCAATTCTTGGGCCGACTCTTTTCTCTGTATATATCAATGATGTTGCTCTTGCTGCGGGCGATTCCCTGATCCACCTCTACGCAGACGACACCATTCTGTATACTTCTGGCCCTTCCTTGGACACTGTGCTATCTAACCTCCAAACGAGCTTCAATGCCATACAACACTCCTTCCGTGGCCTCCAACTGCTCTTAAACGCTAGTAAAACCAAATGCATGCTTTTCAACCGTTCGCTGCCTGCACCCGCACGCCCGACTAGCATCACCACCCTGGACGGTTCCGACCTAGAATATGTGGACATCTATAAGTACCTAGGTGTCTGGCTAGACTGCAAACTCTCCTTCCAGACTCATATCAAACATCTCCAATCCAAAATCAAATCTAGAGTCGGCTTTCTATTTCGCAACAAAGCCTCCTTCACTCACGCCGCCAAACTTACCCTAGTAAAACTGACTATCCTACCGATCCTCGACTTCGGCGACGTCATCTACAAAATAGCTTCCAATACTCTACTCAGCCAACTGGATGCATTTTATCACAGTGCCATCCGTTTTGTTACTAAAGCACCTTATACGACCCACCACTGCGACCTGTATGCCCTAGTCGGCTGGCCCTCGCTACATGTTCGTCGTCAGACCCACTGGCTCCAGGTCATCTACAAGGCTATGCTAGGTAAAGTGCCGCCTTATCTCAGTTCACTGGTCACGATGGCTACACCCACCCGTAGCACGCGCTCCAGCAGGTGTATCTCACTGATCATCCCTAAAGCCAAAACCTCATTTGGACGCCTTTCCTTCCAGTTCTCTGCTGCCTGCGACTGGAACGAATTGCAAAAATCTCTGAAGTTGGAGACTTTTATCTCCCTCAACAACTTTAAACATCTGCTATCCGAGCAGCTAACCGATCGCTGCAGCTGTACATAGTCCATCGGTATATAGCCCACCCAATTTACCTACCTCACCCCCCATACTGCTTTTATTTATTTACTTTTCTGCTCTTTTGCACACCAGTATCTCTACTTGCACATGATCATCTGATGATTTATCACTCCAGTGTTAATCTGCTAAATTGTAATTATTCGATTTATTGCCTACCTCCTCATGCCTTTTGCACACATTGTATATAGATTCTCTTTTTTTCTACCATGTTATTGACTTGTTTATTGTTTACTCCATGTGTAACTCTGTGTTGTTGTCTGTTCACACTGCTATGCTTTATCTTGGCCAGGTCGCAGTTGCAAATGAGAACTTGTTCTCAACTAGCCTACCTGGTTAAATAAAGGTGAAATTTAAAAAAAAAAAAAAAAAAAAAAAATTTGAGAATAGGGTGCCATTTAGGGTCAAAAGTAGTGCACTATATAGAGAATAGGGTGCCATAGGGCTCTGGTCAAACAAAGTGCACCGTAAAGAGAATAGGGTGCAATGTAGTGTCTAAAGTAGTGCACTATAAAGGGAATAGGGTGCCATTTGGAACACCGTCACACAGTGACTTGTGTGACAACCTCGCTATCTGTGATTGAGCTGTTTGCCTTTTCAGGTTGTGTAATGTTACAATTTTGGGGGGGGGTTTATTTAATTCACCCTTCTTTGTTGTAGTGTTGTTTATGTCGTTCTGGGTAAGGGTAATTACAGGTCAGACCATAGAACAGAAAGAGCACATTTTGTCAGCATAAAGTCAGCACATTTGTCCCCAGGTTTAATTTACCTGTCTGGGACAGTTTAATTGATGAAACATTGTGTTGTATTTAAATTTAAAAATGAAATTGTCAAATTAAAGCATTTTTAACCTGGTACACTTTCTATATTTTATCTTTCATTAACATTTAAATGGAAATGTTCTGACTTGAATTTGACTTGAATTGCAATATTGCAAGATTAAGATGTTCTCTCTCTCTCTCTCTCTCTCTCTCTCTCTGTCTCTCTGTTTATTTATTTATGCTCTGTAATCTTTGCCATTTTTCCTTTTACACCTCTGCAGTGTTTTTTTATCAGCGTATTTCATACAAACTAACCCCAGCACACTTTTAGTCGAGTGTCTTACTTATTTTTTGTATTAGCACTTTAAAGCTGAAAGTCAAATAATGTATAATCACACGTTTTAACAAGTTCTAATACTTAGATACATCTCCATTAGCCGAAGTGCCACACAGAGTACTGCTTTTAACATCTCTGTAAAGATGTAATTTCCAAGGCAGCAAAAAGAAACACACTAAATTCACTGAAGTGTCTCAAAGAGCTTCAAATCACTTTCTCTTCAAAGAAACCAGATCCCATTCACTGAACATGGCCAGCCAAATTCTGCTGCTGAGTACCTCTTTTCTTCTCCGTCTCCTCCCACTTCCTCTTTTCTCCTCCGTCTCCTCCCACTTCCTCTTTCCTTCTCCGTCTCCTCCCACTTCCTCTTTTCTTCTCCGTCTCCTCCCACTTCCTCTTTTCTTCTCCGTCTCCTCCCACTTCCTCTTTTCTTCTCCGTCTCCTCCCACTTCCTCTTTTCTTCTCCGTCTCCTCCCACTTCCTCTTTTCTTCTCCGTCTCCTCCCACTTCCTCTTTTCTTCTCCGTCTCCTCCCACTTCCTCTTTTCTTCTCCGTCTCCTCCCACTTCCTCTTCTTTCTTTCCTCAATATTCTCCTCCCTTGAAGAGAAGAACCTATTCTGACATCACTCTATAATGTAGATCAGTGGGTTCACCATGTGGCCGTGAACTCATAGAATCAGTGTTTTCATCCCAAATTGCACCCTATTCCCTATATAGTGCACTACATTTCACTACAAAGGGAATTAGGGTCCCATTTGGTGTGCATCCAGTTTCATTGTCAGGTTGGTTATCACTGGAGACAGTCATGAGGTGGATAACTACCTGACATTCAAGGGGACCACTACTCTCCATTTTATTTTCCATAGACACCTTGGGTGTCTATTTTTTTTCAGCGGGATCACACCAGATATACTTCCGTATTCGACATCGGGAGATGCCTTTAATACCTTCCACTAGTCTAGGGGCAACATGATCATGCATTACCAGTGACTTGTGGTGAGGTCGGAGCCTGCGTAAGCACTGGCTATTATCAAAGACAGATTTACTCACAAATAAACCTTGATGAATCCCAAGTTCACCATACAAGACAACTCCAACAATCAGAGTGAGGTGGCTATTAAGCGAAATCACCAAATTTAAATACCAATGTAGCCAAGATACACAAGTGATAGCTTCAGATGGTGGCATATTTCAATTTCATCCGACAAAATGACACACTGCTTAACTCAGCTAAGCCATAGACCAATGGCTTAGCTGAGTTACAACTGATACGTGGCACTAAAATGCCAATACATAGACACATTTCATCTGAATAATTTGTTAGGCAAACTCCACAGCCTTTCACAATGTATTTACATTTCTTCCAATGATCTTGGTTATTCCGTGTCCGTAGTGTGAAGGGAAGTATCTCGCTAATCAGATGTAGGGGACACCTAGTCAGTTGTACAACTGAATGCCTTCAACTGAAATGTGTCATCTGCATTTAACCCAACCCCTCTGAATCAGAGAGGTGCGGGGTGGGGGGGGCTGCCTTAATCAATCTTCTTCGGCACCCGGGGAACAGTGGGTTAACTGACTTGCTCAGGGGCAGAACGACAGATGTTTACGTCATCAGCTCGGGGATTCAATCCAGCAACCTTTCAATTACTGGCCCCAACGCTCTAACCACTAGGCTACCTGTGTGGCTTTCAGATCACAGACCGAAGAAAGATAACGCAATGTCAAGAATATATATAGGTTATAGCTAGTTACAACTAAATAGTGAAACAACATTTTATATTCAAATGAAACAAATCAATGCATGGTGCAGTCAGCTAGCTAACAAGCTAGCTACACTAGCTAGCTGCTAATGTGGCTTGAAAACAGCAATCAAAACAAGTAATCCATAGTAGCTATAACACTCGTATACATACAGTTGAAGTCGGAAGTTTGCATACAGCTTAGCCATTTAAACTCAGTTTTTCACAATTCCTGACATTTAATCCTAGTAAAAAATCCCTGTTTTAGGTCAGTTAGGATCACCACTTTATTTTAAGAATGTCAGAATAATTGAAGAGAGAATGATTTATTTCAGCTTGTATTTCTTTCATCACATGCCCAGTGGGTCAGAAGTTTACATACACTCAATTAGTATTTGGTAGCATTGCCTTTAAATTGTTTAACTTAGGCCAAAATGTTTCGGCTAGCCTTCCACAAGCTTCCCACAATAAGTTTGGTGAATTCTGTCCCATTCCTCCTGACAGAGCTGGTGTAACTGAGTCAGGTTTGTAGGCCTCCTTGCCCGCACACGCTTTTTCAGTTCTGCCCACACATTTTCTATAGGATTGAGGTCAGGGCTTTGTGATGGCCACTCCAATACCTTGACTTTGTTGTAAGTAGTTAACTACTTACGGGCAGGTAGCGTCCCACCTGGCCAACATCCGGTGAAATTGCAGAGCGCGAAATTCAAAAATGCGATTATCTGAGGACAGCGCCCCGCATACAAAGCATGCAAAACATATTTCAACCAGGCAGGTGCGCCACAAAAGTCAGAAATAGCGATATAATTAATGCCTTACCTTTGAAGATCTTCTTTTGTTGGCACTCCAAAACGTCCCAGAAACATCACAAATGGTCCTTTTGTTCGATAATGTCCTTCTTTATGTCCCAAAAATGTCCATTTATTTGGCGCATTTGATTCAGAAATACACCGGTTTCAACTCGCCCAACATTCCTACAAAGTATCTAATAAGTTACCTGTAAACTTGGTCTAAACATTTCAAACCATGTTTCTAATCCAACATCAGGTACCCTAAATAGTAAATAATAGATCAAATTTAAGACGGAATAAACTGTTTCTAATACCGGATAAAACAACATGGAGGTCGCTCCTGTTCACGCGCACCAAAACAGTAGATTCCACCTGGAGTGATTTTAAATTACACCTGTAATTTCTCAAAAGAAAAACATTGAACATTTTTTAAAGACTGTTGACATCTAGTGGAAGCCATAGGAACTGCAACCAAGCTCCTAATAATAAGGGTATCCCATAGAAACACATTGGAAAATCCTATGACCTCAATTTTCCCTGGATGGTTTGTCCTCGGGGTTTCGCCTGCCAAATCAGTTCTGTTATTATACTCACATACATTATTTTAACAGTTTTAGAAACTTTAGAGTGTTTTCTATTCCAAATATATGCATATCCTAGCTTCTAGGCTTCTGGGCTTGAGTAACAGGCAGTTTACTATGGGTACGCTTTTCATCCGGATGTCAAAATATTGCCCCCTACCCCAGAGAGCCATTTTGCCACAACTTTGGAAGTATGCTTGGGGTCATTGTCCATTTGGAAGACACATTTGTGACCAAGCTTTAACTTCCTGACTGATGTCTTGAGATGTTGCTTCAATATATCCACATCATTTTCCTCCCTCATGATGCCATCTATTTTGTGAAAAGCACCAGTCCATCCTGCAGCAATGCACCCCCACTGTATACATCATCATGCATGATGGATGCGTTTCCCTGTCAGGAATGCCATACCACTGCCCTTGCCCTTAGTTTGAAGATGTAATCCAGAGACAGGTGTTTTCTCCATCTCTTTAGCTATCATACTCTAATTCCACTGATTTCAAAACATGATCCTCCAGAAAGTGGAGATCAACACTTATGCAGCTCAACTACACAACATATTTAAGCATATTTAAGCTGTATTTAAGCATATTTAAGCTGTATTTAAGCATATTTAAGCTATGTTTGACAGGATTACCAACACAGACTGATGAGCTCAAATAGACAGAAGCCTCTATCACTACCACTACCAATACCTTTTATATGGCAGACCAATCGTCTTTCCTTTCTCAGCATGTCCAGCCCACTCATTATCTCAGCCAATCATGGCTAGTGGGAAGGTTGCTGACTTTTTCTGTGGCTTAACCAACAAGGCTCGTAATTTAACAATTTTATTATACTTATTCTATTTGACTAAATTGCATATCACTTTCTATCTAGCACAATATATTAGCTATGTCTTACCTTTTCAGCAGGTCGGTTTTTGCTCTCTCCACTTTGTGAATGCAAATATGATGTTCACTCTCGACACTGATACAAAAAGTAATTCCCGTTCCTTCCGTCCAGAAAGCAAAAGTAAATGTCCAAAGTCCAGGTAAAAAGTTTGAATTGGATACAAAAAGTAATTCCCGTTCCTTCCGTCCAGAAAGCAAAAGTAAATGTCCAAAGTCCAGGTAAAAAGTTTGAATTGGTAATTTAGTTTCACACAGTACTGGACAGTCTAATACTCACTTGTTCGCCTGTCAGTGAGATAGCAGTGAGGGAGATGGTGGTATAGTGGTTATTAGCCTGTACACAACTTACCCCAGGACAACATGTTTAGGCAATACCATTGCACTAAACATGAAATTGTCTCGAATGAAGCTACTTCAAGCTAGGCAAAGCAGCTACGGCTAAACTGACCTTGCCCATTAACAATGACTGGAGTCAGCTAATGCAGCGTGTGTCAAGGATTTGAATGTCTTTGAATGGATCGAAAGAAAGGCATAAATACCCACCTTTCTTGAGGTTTTGATAGTTATTATTTTTCATACAGGTTTAGCTGTTCTTTATATTTTTTCGCATAAAAACCACTCGAAAAAAAAAACATTTGATTACAGAAAAGTATGTTTAAAAAATATATATAATTTGGCTTTCATAGCAGTTTATTTTATTAGATTATCACAGGGTAAACACTGCATACCCTAACTACATATTACCATTCAGAAGGCTCGCAGCTTGTTGTGGATTAACATTTTGCAACATACGCTCATATCATAGCAATTAGGGTTTAGAGCCATGCGCCAGATGTTTCACCTAGTTGGCTTGGAGATTCGAACCAGCAACTTTTCAGTTACATCCAACACTCCTAACCACTAGGCTACCTGTATGGGGTTGAGGAAGGGCTTAAGTCAGGGGTGTCAAACTCATTTCGCATCGTGGGCCACATACGGCCTAGGGAGATGTCAAGTGGGCCGGACCATTAAAATTATACCATACTCTGCTATAAATAACCAAAATATCATGTCTTTCCTTTGTTTTGGTGTAAAGAAGCACAAGAACATTAGGAAAATATTGAAATTTAATGAACTATCCTTTTACAAAACATTTCATGAAACACCTCATATTTCCTTAGACAAATGTGCAATTTACAATTTACTGGCAAAAGCTTGTCGCTTCTCGGGACATACAAGTTCAGCCGCCTTCATCATGCATCGTTTAACAAAGTCACCGTCGGAATACGGCTTCGATGCTAATGCTATTTCGCTAGCAATTAGGTAGCTGGCTTTTACCGCTGCTTCACTGACTTCTCGGCTCTGGATGAAAGTTGACTGCTGTTTCCTCAGACCCGCCAGCAATTCGTTAATCTTATCTCTTCTCAGTTGTCCTTGCAAGCCGTCATATTTTTCGCTGTGATGAGTCTCGTAGTGGCGTCGAATATTATATTCCTTCAATACCGAAACTTGTTGCAAACACACCAAGCACGAAGGTTTTCCGTGCATCTCTGTAAATAAATAGGACGTGGTCCTAACAACGTCGTAACAAGCAGCAGATGGCGCATTGATACCGTCTGCTGTTTTCAGTCTGTCTCAGTGATGCGGCTTGTCTTCTACTCTGATGGAAAGAGTGCGCCCCTTAGCGGATAATCCATGAATTGCAGCGAATTAAAAATATTAATTCCATGTCTTTTATGCATTTTTTCCACTTTCAAATTATCCTGCGGGCCTGATCGAACCTCCTTGGGGGCCGGTTCCGGCCCGCGGGCCGTATGTTTGACACCCCTGGCTTAAGTCATTCATGAATGACATCATATGTTGACTAGCTTCCTTCAAAGGAGCTGCACGTTTTAAACACGCTTTTCCAACTGTATCCATTTAATTTAGACTACATCACTCGGCAGTAGATAGGAACCCTTATGAAGGAAGGCAATATAATTGACATGGCAAGGATCTACATTACATTAGCTGGAGCTCAACCAGGCCTTATCCATGGTATATACCATCTCCTATGTAGTACAGTATGGATCAGTGGAGGCTCCTCCTAAGAGGAAGGGGAGTACCATCCTCCTCAGTGAATTTCATAAAAATACAAATGTTAAGTTAAAACATTTTAAAAGTTTTCTTTTTTAGATAAAACTAATAAATATAATCACGGAACCAAATAATTGATTAAAACACACTGTTTTGCAAAGGTCTACAGTAGCTTCACCTGCACTCTGTAGGGTAGCACCATGGTGTAACCGGAGGACAGCTACCTACCGTCCTCCTCTGGGTACATTGACTTCAATACAACACCTAGGAGGTTCATGGTTCACCCACTTCCATGGACTTACACAGTAATTATGACAACATCCGGAGGACGTCTTCCAACCTATCAGAGCTCTTGCAGCATGAACTGACATGTTGTCCACCCAATCAAAGGATCAGAGAATGAATCTAGTACTGAAAGCAGAAGCTACAGCTAGCTAGCACTGCAGTGCATAAAATATGGTAAGTAGTTGACTCAAAGATAGAGAAAGACAATAGTTGAAAAGTTTGGAACAAATTCATTTCTTCCAAAATGAAGAAGCAAGAGAGAAATAGAGAGATTTTGTAATTTCATTTCACTTTCAGTTTCACTTAATTAACTAGCATATGCAGATAGCTAGTTTAGCCTACTGAAACACTCTGCTCAAAGAGAGAGATGCTATGTTAGCTAGCTGGCTAGGACTATCCAACACAACACTGGAACTCTTCCAAGTCCAAGTCAAGCTTTTGGTTTTACTAATGTATTACCGCCCGTGTTAAACTGCTTTCTGACTGTACACTGTAATGGTACTGCATGATTGTAGCGGGTTTACTTAGTTCTATTAGCTATGTTGACTATGACGTTACTTTAGCTAATCTGGTGATAATGATGTAGGCTGTTTGTAGCGGTTTGGGTTGGAAATGTTTTTTCCGCCTGGTCACATACTGCTGATGTGTTGTGCATTGAAGTCCACAAGTGAAGGGAAAAGGTGAGAGGAGGAGAGCGCATAGATGCGAGAATGAATACAGCGTGGCTGCTATGAAAGTAAACTGTGTTTACGCTTGATCAGGGGTGCATTCATTCTGCCGATTCTGTTGAAAAACGTTTCTTAAACGGAAGCAAACGAAAGAAAACGGGGATAAACATACCTGAATTTGTCCAATAGAAACTGTCGTTTTGCAACTGTTGGACTAACGATTACACCCTAGATCCGCTAGATGCAGGCAAGGGTGTGCAAGGCGGCATTGAATGTGTCACTGTCTGTCCATGTGTCACTGTCTGTCACCTCAAAATTGTCTCTCGGCCTGTGTGCACTGTGCCCCTACGCTGTAAACTTCCAGTTACAGGCTAGGTTGAAGCAATCTCAAGATGGGTATAGGGAACATTTGAGTATCATGTAGTAGCCTAAACCTATCAATTTTACCTTGAACTGGGTGAATGGAATAGGAATGACAGTCATCCAATATGCTGTAATAGAAAGAAAATGATCCTCCCTCATCTTAAATGGCTCCGCTGGTATGGATTCTCCCTTCCATTCCATTCTCTCTGTGATGGATCTGGCATCCAAACGCTTGGGGAGTCGGTTCAGGTTGAGAACAGGGTATGCTGCACACACACACACACACACACACACACACACACACACACACACACACACACACACACACACACACACACACACACACACACACACACACACACACACACACACACACACACACACAGTATGCTTTGAAAGCTCAGCTAACATAGCTCTTCTATTCTTCTTTCACAGCATTGCCAAGGCCATAGACCGTAATGGAGGGAAAGAGAAGTAAAAGGAGGAGTGAGAGGAAAGAGAGAGAGAGAGGGAGAAACAGAGAGAGAAGAAGAGGGAGGAGATAGAGGAGGGGGATAAGGTAGAGAGGTATACCAGAGGGAGGAGAGAGAGGAGGGGGAAGAGGTAGAGAGGGAGACCAGAGGGAGGAGAGAGAGGTGGGGGAAGAGGTCAAGAGGGAGACCAGAGGGAGGAGAGAGAGGTGGGGGAAGAGGTAGAGAGGGAGACCAGAGGGAGGAGAGAGAGGTGGGGGAAGAGGTAGAGAGGGAGACCAGATTGAGGAGGGAGAGGTGGGGGAAGAGGTAGAGAGGAGAAAGAGAGGATGGGGGAGGGAGAGGAGAGAGAGAAAGATGAGGAGAGAGAATGAGATGATGAAAGAGAGAGAAAGAGAAGATGGGGGAGAGCGAAAGAGAGGAGCGGGGAGAGAGAGGAGCGAGAATGAGAGGATGAGAGAGAGAGAATGAGAGGATGAGAGAGAGAGAATGGGGGGATGGGGGAGGGAGAGGAGAGAGAATGAGAGGATGAAAGAGAGAGAAAGAGATGATGGGGAGAGAGAAAGAGAGGATGAGAGAGAGAGGATGAGAGAGAGAAGATGAGAGAGAATGAGAGGCTGAGAGAGAGAGAATGAGAGGATGGGGGAGGGAGAGGAGAGAGAATGAGAGGATGAGAGAGAGAGAATGAGAGGATGAGAGAAAGAGAATGAGAGGATGAGAGAGAGAAAGAGAGGATGGGGGAAGGAGAGGAGAGAGAATGAGAGGATGAGAGAGAGAGAATGAGAGGATGAGAGAGAGAGAAACAGAGGATGAGGGAGAGAGAAAGAGAGGATGGGGGAGGGAGAGGAGAGAGAAAGAGAGGATGGGGAGAGAAGAGAGAGAATGAGAGGATGAGAGAGAGAGAGAATGAGAGGATGAGAGAGAGAGAATGAGAGGATGAAAGAGAGAGAAAGAGAGGAGCGGGGGAGGGAGAAGAGAGAGAGGATGAGAGAGAGAGAGAGAGAAAGAGAGGATGGGGGAGAGAGAAAGAGAGGAGCGGGGGAGGGAGAAGACAGAGAGAGGATGGGGAGAGAGAAAGAGAGGAGCGGGGGAGAGAGAAAGAGAGGATGGGGAGAGAGAAAGAGAGAGAGAGAAAGAGAGGGGCGGGGGAGGGAGAAGAGAGTGAGAGGATGGGGGAGAGAGAGAGAGAGAAAGAGAGGAGCGGGGGGAGAGAGAGATAACTATGGAAACTTACACTGGAGCAAATTATTATCATGATGGAAGGGTGTTTTAAATTACAGGTCATTTGTGTCATCAGCTGGAGGACTTAAATCGTTGGAATCAATGTCAGAGACGCAGGAGAGATGGATGGAGGGAGGGAGGGAGGGAGGGAGGGAGGGAGGGAGGAGTGATGTTCTGCCCAGTGAACTCTGAAGAGAGGGGTGGAGCAGAAGGGTGGGGGGGGCGAGAGGAGAGAGAGACACAGAGACAGAGGAAGGGAGGGTGAGAGAGAAAAGAGAGAGAGAAGAGAGAGGGAGAGAGACAAATTAAAAGAGGGGCGAGAGAGAGGGGGGGAGAGGCAGATGGAGAGAAGAAGGAGGTAGAGAAACCGAGGACAGTGAGAGACAGAGAAAGGGAGAAGAACGAGAAAGGGAGGAGAATCTTTTCCCTTTGATCTTGGCAGATAAATGCATGGCTCATTAGCTAGTTGATAAATGTATAACAGAGATGGAAAAGCAGCAAGTCAACAATGACCTTGACCAGAGAGTTACAGAATCCGTATCTCGTTGTAAGGCAAGCACGAGGAAAATACATTTCATTGCTTTCAAGGAAGAAAATAGCACATCATCTAGAAAAGGTATATTAAAATGTTCCTTTATTTTACTAGCTGAATTGGTGAGGTCATCTCTGTTCAATACAGACAAATAGTATATAGAACAATGCATAACTGTATAGAGTGGCAACATGGCAAACGTTCATGAAATTTGCTTCCATACATTGCACCAAGGACATCTAAGGACATTGTTCAAGACAATACAATACAAACCATTACATTTTTTTCCCTCAAGTGGACATGAAACCATCTCTGTTTTAGCTTTATTCAATTCAGCCTCCAATGTTACCTTAGTAAGTGATTACAGAATATTAAACCACAATACTTTCCAGGGCGTTGGTGAAGAAAATACAATCCAGAAACGTACATTTCTCCCTCAGGTTAAAACCTGTCTGGCTCTGGCGTTCCGCCAGCGGAACTCCTCCCACATTCCACTGAAAAGGCAGAGCGCGAAATTCAAAAGATATTTTTTAGAAATATTTAACTTTCACACATTAACAAGTCCAATACAGCAAATGAAAGATACACATCTTGTGAATCCAGTCAACATGTCCGATTTTTTAAATGTTTTACAGCGAAAACACCACATATATTTATGTTAGCTCACCACCAAATACAAAAAAGGACAGACATTTTTCACAGCACAGGTAGCATGCACAAAGCCAACCTAACTAACCAAGAACCAACCAAACTAACCAACAAACAACTTCATCAGATGACAGTCTTATAACATGTTATTCAATAAATCTGTTTTGTTCGAAAAATGTGCATATTTCAGGTATAAATCATAGTTTACATTGCAGCTACAATCAGAAATTGCACCGAAAGCAGCCAGAATAATTACAGACACCAACTTCAAATACCTAAATACTCATCATAAAACATTTCTGAAAAATCGATGGTGTACAGCAAATTAAAGACAAACATCTTGTGAATCCAGCCAATATTTCCGATTTTTTTAAGTGTTTTACAGCGAAAACACAATATAGCATTATATTAGCTTACTACAATAGCCTACCACACTACCGCATTCATTCATCAAGGCACGTTAGCGATAGCAATAGGCACGTTAGCGATAGCGAATAAACCAGCAAGATATATAATTTTTGACTAACCTTGATATGCTTCATCAGATGACAGTCCTATAACATCAGGTTATACATACACTTATGTTTTGTTCGAAAATGTGCATATTTAGAGCTGAAATCAGTGGTTATACATTGTGCTAACGTAGCATCTTTTTCCCACAACTGACACTTGACATCTGACACTTTTTCTGACACACTTATTCTGACCAAATATCTATTCATAAACATAACTAAAAAATACATGTTGTATAGGAAATGATAGATACACTAGTTCTTAATGCAATCGCCGTGTTAGAATTCTAAAAATAACTTCATTACGACATCCAGCTTAGGTATAGCGAGAGAGTACCCAAAATCTGGGCGCAAACGACTAGCACAACATGTTCGACAGATATATGAAATAGCATCATAAAATGGGTCCTACTTTTGCTGATCTTTCATCAGAATGTTGAACAAGGGGTCAACAGTATGCTTTGAAAGCTCAGCTAACATAGCTCTTCTATTCTTCTTTCACAGCATTGCCAAGGCCATAGACCGTAATGGAGGGAAAGAGAAGTAAAAGGAGGAGTGAGAGGAAAGAGAGAGAGAGAGGGAGAAACAGAGAGAGAAGAAGAGGAGGAGATAGGGAGGGGGATAAGGTAGAGAGGTATACCAGAGGGAGGAGAGAGAGGAGGGGGAAGAGGTAGGAGGGAGACCAGAGGGAGGAGAGAGAGGTGGGGAAGAGGTCAAGAGGGAGACCAGAGGGAGAGAGAGAGGTGGGGGAAGAGGTAGAGAGGGAGACCAGAGGGAGGAGAGAGAGGTGGGGGAAGAGTAGAGAGGGAGACCAGATTGAGGAGGGAGAGGTGGGGGAAGAGGTAGAGGAGAGAAAGAGAGGATGGGGGAGGGAGAGGAGAGAGAGAAAGATGAGGAGAGAGAATGAGATGATGAAAGAGAGAGAAAGAGAAGATGGGGGAGAGCGAAAGAGAGGAGGGGGGAGAGGAGGAGCGGAGAATGAGAGGATGAGAGAGAGAGAATGAGAGGATGAGAGAGAGAGAAGGGGGGATGGGGGAGGGAGAGGAGAGAGAATGAGAGGATGAAGAGAGAGAAAGAGATGATGGGGAGAGAGAAAGAGAGGATAGAGAGAGAGAGATGAAGAGAGAGATGAGAGAGAATGAGAGGCTGAGAGAGAGAGAATGAGAGGATGGGGGAGGGAGAGGAGAGAGAATGAGAGGATGAGAGAGAGAGAATGAGAGGATGAGAGAAAGAGAATGAGAGGATGAGAGAGAGAAAGAGAGGATGGGGGAAGGAGAGGAGAGAGAATGAGAGGATGAGAGAGAGAGAATGAGAGGATGAGAGAGAGAGAAACAGAGGATGAGGGAGAGAGAAAGAGAGGATGGGGGAGGGAGAGGAGAGAGAAAGAGACTCTCTGTGTCCTGACTGATCCGCTGGTCTCTGGAAACACACACATATTTAAATCACACGTACACACACGTGCACACACACACACACACACACACACACACACACACACACACACACACACACACACACACACACACACACACACACACACACACACACACACACACACACACACACACACACACACACACACACACACACACACACACACACACACACACACTTCAAATCTGTAAATTGTCAAATGAGTGAAAGAGGAGAGGTTGAGGCTATGTCAGTGTGTGTGTGTGTGTGTGTGTGTGTGTGTGTGTGTGTGTGTGTGTGTGTGTGTGTGTGTGTGTGTGTGTGTGCACGCGTACGGGTTATCAATGTCCTCTCTGAGCACGTTGAGAGTGTAGTAAACGTTCCCCTGGAAGTAAGCTCTGTGGAGACTCTCTGTTAAAGACTTCCTCCAACTCACAGACATCAGACTGCAGATATACTGGTCCACACTCTTCAACTAGGGGAGAGAGAGAGAGAGAGAAAGAAATATATTTAACCTGTATTCAAATTGATTGGGTGATTTTCAAGATATAAGTCAAATCTTCACATTCAAAAAAAATTGCTGATTTTGTTAACTTGTGAAGTTCAGTGAAGCTGAGTTAACACAATTTCTCCCTTGATACCCAATTCCTGAAAGACAACTACACCTAGATTACTCAATGACGAGTGCACTTTCAGGGCAGGTCCTATAACACACGGTGAGTGAGTGGTTGGAATGACCTGACCTCATAAAAACAGTCACACAGCAGTCAGTGAAGTGTATTTGCTGACATTGTAGTCAGTCCCTTTCAGCATGGACCCCAGCTAACAATTCTAAGGTAATAGAACATTTTTGTAACGTTCTCCTGATGTTTGAGTGTCCAGTTTTCCGTTAGTTAGGGGAAAATTCTATGTATGTTAGTGAAAATCTCCGGAGAACCCGATTGAGCATGTTTTGGCGTTAGAGTTAGGAGAACAAATCCCTCAATGTCAAACAAAACATACCTATAACGTGGTTACCATGTTCTCATAATATTCTATATTAAATATTCTGGACATGTTTCATGGGATGTTACAAGAACATTCATGTGTCCAGTTTTCTGAGGGTTAGGCGACGATTCCAGCAGTCACACCAAACATACACAGAGACAATAGTTGCCATGTTCTCAGAGTATAATACATTCATGTTCTAGACACGTTTCATTGAAACATTGCAAGAACACCCGTGTCCAAGGATGTTTAAAACATAGGACGTTCTGTCATGGTACCCTGGAGGTTTTTGACTTGTTCCGGTGACGTCGCCTGATGGTCCCCATGAGACATTTTCCCCCAGATCAGCCCATTTAGGCCCTGATTGGTGAACCACTGATTCATTCACAGCTCTTTATCTGTTCTGTTAGACATTAAGGAGAATGGTCTCTTGGAAACAGTCCTTGCACATCACTGCAACATTCCTATGAAAACATTAGGCAACATTCTCTAAAGGTGTGGGAACGTTTGTTGTTAGCGGGGGTAAAACGTGAAGGGTATAGAGTGAGTATAAAAAGTTATCAAATTAAAAATGGTTTCAAGTTGACTACACTGGTGAAGTTGGCAACTGGTCAACGTGCTTGAGAACTAGTGAACTACTCACTGGTGAAGTTGGCAACTGGTCAACGTGCTTGAAAACTAGTGAACTACTCACTGTGGAGTTGGCAACTGGTCAACGTGCTTGAGAACTAGTGAACTACTCACTGGTGAAGTTGGCAACTGGTCAACGTGCTTGAGAACTAGTGAACTACTCACTGTGGAGTTGGCAACTGGTCAACGTGCTTGAGAACTAGTGAACTACTCACTGTGGAGTTGAGCAGTATAAGCAGGAAGGCCAACCCTGCGAGGTTCTTGAACGCACCATAGTCCTTGTCAGACAGGACCTCGTAGAACTGACTGGGGATGACTCCCACTTGGTAAATGATCAGCTGTTCTGAGGAGAGGGAAGACGAGTCGGCGAACTGTTAGTCTGGCGTCTCAAATGACAACCTATTCCCTTAATAGTGCACTACTTTTGATGAGAGCCAATGGGGACCGCAGGTGACCTGGTTAAAAGTAGTGCACTATAAAAAAAAAAAAAAGGGACTTTGGGACGCATCCTTAAGACGTGTGGCTTGTAAAACAAAAGAAACAAATGCAGCTCATCTCTTGATGAGATAAGGCTTTAGTTAGGCCCGTAAATTTACACAACAACAACAAAAATCACAGGTTTTCCAGAAATATTTGATACCTTCTGATTCCAGGAATATTCTAACTAGGATATATATTTATTTTTTTTACTTGGGAATTTTATTTGAAAGTTATGAAGATTTTGCAACCCTAGCTGCAGCCTTGCATTGTGCCTGTGTGATTGATTCATATATATATATTTTTTTTTAAAGAGTCACGTAGTGAACAATACAATAGTCATCAATAGTCTTACAAACATAACCCCCTTCCTCTATCTGATATCAAGAGCACTGACAGGCGTCAGTCAATACAGAGAAGTTGACCTAAATACCTGACTGAGATGTCGTTCAGTTCACCCCAATACGTCTTCATTTATCTAGTAGGCAGATCACGACAAGAATGTGCCCTATCGTCACTTCTCTTGCCAACTCCACATTTATTGATCTCTCCTCCATTTGTTTGGTCACTGATCACTTTATTGGAGTATTCTGTTTACCTCCACCCCCATATGAATAGACACAGTCTTATTTTAGAAGTTAAGATGGCGCCTATCTTTCCCATTTATTTGTGAACATTAAAGTGACCCGATCACTTAAAAGCTGACCATACCTGTGAGTGTGACTCCCACCAACGTCCCCAACATCAGTACGTTCTGACTGGACCATGATGGGAAGAGAACCCTCTGGATGCTGCAGAACCTCTGGACAAAACTCCAGTCTAGCTTGGGCCTTCTGGGTCACACACACACAAACACACACACACACACACACACACATACACACACATACACACACATACACACACACATTTTTTGTGGGTCCTGTCATAGTAGATGGTCAAACCAACTAGAGCTGGGAGATGGTCAGAGCTGGTTTTAGCTGGTCCAACAAGCTACTAGCACCATACCAGCTAACTTACCCATCTCAAAACACCTTGAGCTGGTCAAACTGGGGTTTCCAAGCAGCTAATAGTAGGCTATTGCTTTAGCTAGCTGAACATGAAAAAGCATGACAAGGCATGACCACAGGTTCAGACGTAATATATTAGTTATGTACATTATGGAGCATGCTCGTGAAATATATCTATATTCTATTGTCAATGTCGATGCACTGAAATAGTCCATATAAGCAAATGAGAAAAACATCAAGCCAACAACCACCCACCAGCACCCAGCGGATGCATTAGGACCAATTAATCAGCTGTCATGAAGCTGAGCTAATGATTAAAAACACTCACCTTTTCGTCCCTTTGCCACTCGCCCTTGCCAGTGGTGGCATCTGCACAGTATTAGCCAAAGAAAGTCACAGCAGGCTATTTTCTGACTTGTATAAACTCACTGGAGATATCAGTGGAGTGATTTCACAACTAGTCCCTGGTATGTGATAGTCACAGCAAGACCACGACAAAAGGTGTAATAAAACAAACCAGGAAGCAAGCTGCTAAAAATGTCACTGTAAAGTTGGTTTATAACTGACCCAAGATAAACCACCGCCTGTCGTTTCCGAAGGTAGAAAACGAATCATAGTGGGCAGAACCAAGTACCGGGATAGCGAGATCCTATTGGTGTGTTATAGCAGTTATTAGCATATTTTCGTTAGGGAACGCCTACTATGTGAAAGGCGCGTGTGCAATATCGCAATTCGCCCTTTCACACCTTGTAAACAACGCAATTTTTAAAAAACTTTGGCAAAGGGTAATGTCTACAAAAACTTAGTCCACTCTGTTCGTAAAATATTCAAGTTTTTGTAACAGAAACCTGTATTGAGATCAAGTGTTTCATCGATGAGAAAATTAGCAGAATATCGGATAAAATCCATATCGCTCAATCTTCTCCCACTAACGGCCACCGGGCTTCCTCACGTTGCCGAATTTGTGACGAGTGGAAATGCCAACCGGATGCTTCAGATTTATACATCCGGTGAAACATCTGACACATTGTTCTATATGTGACTTTACTTTACGGTCGTCAAAAACAAATAAACCATTCTTGTTTGTCACCCGATGTGTTAGTTTACTAGCTACAGTAGTTAGACTTGTGGGAAAAGATCTTCTTCGGAGTGTGGAAGTTTTGCTTTGTTTACATTTTGGGGAAAACAGTAGAAGAAGAATGCATGAGGTTCCACTGTTCTAAAATGCACGCTGCCATCTAGTGGACAACTTGAATCAACACAATTATTTCTTCGGTGACTGTGGTAATGTGTATAATACTGTATATTATAATCATATAGTTGAAGAGATTCATCTTATAATTTTTTTAAAAACAACTTTAATAATATTTTTTAAGAGGAAAAAACAAACAGAGACATGTATTGTCCTATACATATAGGTCTACCACTGTTGTAATTCCAGAAGTATTGATTTATTCACAATATTCTTATGGCTCTTATAGCTTATCTCTCTAGTCTCCTTCCCTCCTTCACTTCCTAGTCTGCTTTCCTTCATGATCTCTAGGTGCTTGGGTAGCGCTGCATGGCATATAATATTTTAGAATACTGGGCTCCTTCCTCTTAAATAGTTGCCTTCCCAGTCCTAGTCTTCTTCTTCCTTCGTAGTCTCCTTCCCTTTATGATCACTAGGGGAGCGTTACGTTGTGTTCGTCCCAATAATATCTCCTTTCTCTTGAAGTGTACACTTGTTCACTACTTCCCACAAACCTAAAAGCATTGGATTGGTAGAGGCATGAGTGAGTTTCGCCATTTCTTATACTAGTAATTTCCTTTTAAATCAAGTACACACTTTGGGAGAAAGGGGAGGTAATTGGGATGTGGCCTTGATGTCAGACACTGCAGGGCCTGTAGGATGATGGCTTTGTTGTGTGTGTTACTGGCAGTGGTCAGTCCTCTCTCAGCCTATCGACGGAGTGAAGCTTGAAGCAAGCTTCAGCTGGGTCGGCTCCCAACGCTCTCCTCCACACAGTCTCAAAAGGGGGTAACACAGAGGGGGGAATTCATAACACATTCATAACACTTCATAACACATTTATAACACATTAATAGTCCTTTATAATACTACGTAACACATTCATAACCCTTCGTAACACATGTATAACACATTAATAGTCCTTTATAATATTACATAACACATGAATAACCCTTCATAACACATACATAACTGTTACAAAACATATTCATACAATTAAAATATTTATTATAATGATTAAGTAACCCTTACATTACACATTCATAATCAGAACATAACACATGCATAACCCATAACGTATCACATTCACAAGTAGTACATAACACATTCATAACTCTTCATAGCACATTCATAACCTCCCCAAAAAGCTTATGTCAACTTGTCAACTTGTGTACCTTCTCCAGGCTGCTGCGGTGTCCCAGGATGACCAGGGTCATTCCCATCTGCTTACAGCCTCGGTACATCTGCCCCTGTCAACGCACTGGTCGCCTCATCCAACACTGGGACAGGACAGTTAGGGACATGTATGGTTAGCATTGTTGTATTAGATCCTATGGTTAGCGTAGCATTGAAGCTAATATCGGTAGGGTACAGACCTGCGTATTTAGGCTGCAGGTAGAAGAGTCGGGCAAAGCAAAGCCTCTGCATCTCCCCTGCAAACAGAACATCATAGCTGCAAAGAGAGAGAGCGAGTGAGAAGAAGAGAGAAAGAAACAGAAAGACACAGAGAGACAGACACAGAGAGACAGACACGGAGAGACAGACACGGAGAGACAGACACAGAGAGACAGACACAGAGAGACAGACACAGAGAGACAGACACAGAGAGACAGACACACAGAGACAGACACAGAGAGACAGACACAGAGAGACGGATAGAGAGACAGAGACAGACACAGAGACAGACACAGAGACAGATAGAGAGACAGACACAGAGACAGACACAGAGACAGACACAGAGAGACAGACACAGAGAGACAGACACGGAGAGACAGACACACAGAGACAGACACAGAGAGACAGACACAGAGACAGACACAGAGAGACAGATAGAGAGACAGACACAGAGAGACAGACACAGAGAGACAGACACGGAGAGACAGACACACAGAGACAGACACAGAGAGACAGACACAGAGACAGACACAGAGAGACAGATAGAGAGACAGATAGAGAGACAGACACAGAGACAGACACAGAGACAGACACAGAGAGACAGATAGAGAGACAGACACAGAGACAGACACAGATACAGACACAGAGACAGACACAGAGAGACAGACACAGAGACAGACACAGAGAGACAGACACAGAGACAGACACAGAGACAGACACAGAGAGACAGATAGAGAGACAGACACAGAGACAGACACAGAGACAGACACAGAGACAGACACAGAGAGACAGACACAGAGAGACAGACACAGAGACAGACACAGAGAGACAGATAGAGAGACAGACACAGAGACAGACACAGAGCCAGACACAGAGACAGACACAGAGAGACAGACACAGAGACAGACACAGAGAGACAGACACAGAGACAGACACAGAGACAGACACAGAGACAGACACAGAGAGACAGATAGAGAGACAGACACAGAGACAGACACAGAGACAGACACAGAGACAGACACAGAGAGACAGACACAGAGACAGACACAGAGACAGACACAGAGACAGACACAGAGAGACAGACACAGAGACAGACACAGAGAGACAGAAAAAGAGAGACAGACACAGAGACAGACACAGAGAGACAGATAGAGAGACAGACACAGAGAGACAGACACAGAGACAGACACAGAGAGACAGATAGAGAGACAGACACAGAGAGACAGACACAGAGACAGACACAGAGACAGACACAGAGACAGACACAGAGACAGACACAGAGAGACAGATAGAGAGAGACAGACACAGAGAGACAGACACAGAGACAGACAGAGAGACAGACACAGAGAGACAGATAGAGAGAGACAGACACAGAGACAGACACAGAGAGACAGACACAGAGACAGACACAGAGAGACAGACACAGAGAGAGACAGACACAGAGAGACAGACACACAGAGACAGACACAGAGAGACAGACACAGAGAGACAGACACAGAGAGACAGACACAGAGAGACAGATAGAGAGTAAAGTCTCAACTCAATCTATTCTATCTTGTCCTGAGGCACATTCTACAGTAAGATACATCGGTCAGATGGAGTCAGCAAACAGAACATAGTTGCCATCTTGTTTCTTACCAGATCCGGTCCACATCCTCATTCAATCCACCGGTTCTTTTAAGCAGACTAGAATCAGACACAGTGTCACAGTAAAACACACACACAAAAAAATATATATATAATTCACACGAGTATTAATACATACTTGAACATGTGTGAAAAGGACAAATACAAGCACCCACCAAAGTATGATTTTATTATTATTATACAAACAAAAACACATACACACTCACACCAGTGGCGGTCGGTGCCGTTTAAGATGAGTGAGGACAATAATTTTAATGAGCATGGCCTTATTTCTATTACAGCATGTCGGATGACTGTCATTCATATTCCATTCACCCAGTTCAATGTAACAGCGATCGGTTTAGCCTACTACATGATACTTTAATTCTCCCTATACCATCATGAGGTTGCTACAACCTAGCCTATCAATTAAAGTTTACAATGTAGGGACACACAGGTCGAGAGAAACATTTGAGATGGCAGACAGTGACACATTCAATACCGCCTTGCACGTTCTATCTTGCATCTAGCTGATATAGGGAGTAATCATTAGTCCAACAGTTGAAAACAAGAGTTTCTATTGGAAAAATTCAGGCATGTTTTGTTCCATTTGCTTCTGTTTAAGAAACTTTTTTCAACAGAATTTGGCGGAATGATTACATGAATTTCATAGCAGCCACGTTGTATTCCTTCTCGCATCTATGCGCTCTCCTCCTCTCACCTTTTCCCTTCGCTTGTGGACTTCAATGCACAACACATCAGCTGTATGTGACCAGGCGAAAAAACATTTCCAAGCCAAACTGCTGCAAACAGCCTACATTATTATCACCATATTAGCTACAGTAACGTCATAGTCAGCATAGCTAATAGAACTAACGCGTTAGTAAACCCGCTACAATCATGCAGTAACGTTACAGTGTACAGTCAGAAAGCAGTTTAACACTGGCCCCGGTGGCAATACATTTGTAAAACCAAAAACGTACCTTTACTTGGAAGAGTTCCAGTGTTGTGTTGGATAGTCATAGCCAGCTAGCTAACATGGCAACCCTCTCTTTGAGCAGGGTGTTTGAGTAGGCTAAACTAGCTAGCTGCATTTGCTAGCTAAGTAAGCGAAGCAGAAAGTAAAAAAATAATAATAATTCTCTCTCTCTCGCTTCTCCTTCATTTTGGAGGAAATGAATTTGTTCAAAACTGTTCAACTATTGTCTTTCTCTCTGTTTGAAGTCAACTACTCACCACATTTTAGGCACTGCAGTGCTAGCTAGCTGTAGCTTATGCTTTCAGTACTAGATTCATTCTCTGATCCTTTGATTGGGTGGACAACATGTCAGTTCATGCTGCAAGAGCTCTGATTGGTTGGAGAACGTCCTCCAGAAGTTGTCATAATTACTGTGTAAGTCTATGGAAAGGGGTGAGAACCATGAGCCTCGTAGGTTTTGTATTGAAGTCAATATACCCAGAGGAGGATGGAAGCTAGCTGTCCTCCGGCTACACCATGGTGCTACCCAACAGAGTGCTGTTGAGGCTACTGTAGACCTTTACTGCAAAATAGCGTGTTTTAATACATTATTTGGTGACATGATTATATTTAGTATAGTTTTATCTACAAAGGATAACTTTTTTAATGTTTTACAATTTATATTTTGAGGAAATTCACTGAGGATGGTCCTCCCCTTCCTCCTCTGAGGAACCTCCACTGTCTCACTCACCGCTGTCACCAGCTCCAAACACTGAATGATTCTCTCACCGTTCTTTGACCCTGGAAAACATCCAGCAGTTAGTTGAGACGGTTGTGTTGGACGATGGTGTTGGTTGGATGAGGGTTAGTCTATGTCCAAAATGGCACCCTATTCCCTTTATAGTGCACTACTTTTGACCAGACCCCATACAGTGCCATTTGGGATGCAGCGTTAGTCTTGTCCACCTGCTGGATGTGGTAGTAGTTAGCCTGGGGAGGTTAGATTATAGCCTGGGGAAGTTAGATTATAGCCTGGGGAAGTTAGATTATAGCCTGGGGAAGTTAGATTATAGCCTGGGAACGAGGTTAGATTGTAGCCTGAGGACGAGGTTAGATTCTAGCCTGGGGAGGTTAGATTCTTGCCTGGGGAGGTTAGATTCTAGTCTGGGGAGGTTAGATTCTAGTCTGGGGAGGTTAGATTCTAGCCTGGGGAGGTTAGATTCTAGCCTGGGGACGAGTTTAGATTCTAGCCTGGGGAGGTTAAATTCTAGCCTGGGGAGGTTAGATTCTAGTTTGGGGATGAGGTTATATTATAGCCTGGGGAGGTTAGATTCTAGCCTGGGGAGAATAGATTATAGTTTGGGGACGAGGTTAGATTATAGCCTGGGGCCTTGCTCAAATCCAGAACAAACCATAGGACTATCAGGCGCATAGTACTACATAGAGCCATGACTAAATGGAACTCAATTCAAATCAAATCAAATTTTATTTGGCACATACACATGGTTAGCAGATGTTAATGCGAGTGTAGCGAAATGCTTGTGCTTCTAGTTCCGACAATGCAGTAATAACCAACGGGTAATCTAACCTAACAATTCCACAACTACTACCTTATACACACAAGTGTAAAGGGATAAAGAATATGTACATAAAGATATATGAATGAGTGATGGTACAGAACGGCATAGGCAAGATGCAGTAGATGGTATAGAGTACAGTATATACATATGAGATGAGTAATGTAGGGTATATAAACAATAAAGTGGCATAGTTTAAAGTGGCTAGTGATACATGTATTTCATAAAGGTGGCAAGATGCAGTAGATGATATAGAGTACAGTATATACATATACATATGAGATTAGTAATGTAGGGTATGTAAACATTATATTAAGTGGCATTGTTTAAAGTGGCTAGTGATACATTTTTACATACATTTCCATCAATTCCCATTATTAAAGTAGCTGGAGTTGAGTCAGTATGTTGGCAGCGGCCACTAAATGTTAGTGGTGGCTGTTTAACAGTCTGATGGCCTTGAGATAGAAGCTGTTTTTCAGTCTCTCTGTCTCAGCTTTGATGCACCTGTACTGACCTCGCCTTCTGGATGATAGCGAGGTGAACAGGCAGTGGCTCGGGTGGTTGTTGTCCTTGATGATCTTTATGGCCTTCCTGTGACTTCGGGTGGTGTAGGTGTCCTGGAGGCCAGGTAGTTTGCCCCCGGTGATGCGTTGTGCAAACCTCACTACCCTCTGGAGAGCCTTACGGTTGTGGGCGGAGCAGTTGCCGTACCAGGCGGTGATACAGCCCGACAGGATGCTCTCGATTGTGCATCTGTAGAAGTTTGTGAGTGCTTTTGGTGACAAGCCGAATTTCTTCAGCCTCCTGAGGTTGAAGAAGTGCTGCTGCGCCTTCTTCACCACGCTGTCTGTGTGGGTGGACCAATTCAGTTTGTCCGTGATGTGTACGCCGAGGAACTTAAGACTTACTACCCTCTCCACTACTGTCCCGTCGATGTGGATAGGGGGGTGCTCCCTCTGCTGTTTCCTGAAGTCCACAATCATCTCCTTTGTTTTGTTGACGTTGAGTGTGAGGTTATTTTCCTGACACCACACTCCGAGGACCCTCACCTCCTCCCTGTAGGCCGTCCACATCAGGTTAATGATGCAAGCAGTAGAATCAGATTTTAAAAAACAGGAAAATATACACTTTATGGAACAGCAGGGACTGTGAAAAGACACACACACACACACACACACAGGTAAAGACACACTTTACACACACATAGATTGTAATATTGTTGTATAGTGGTATTATACATTTTGTGTTGTGGACATGTGGTGGTGTGACAGTGTTATATGATGTACTGTTTTATATTTTGTTTTATGTGTAATGTAAGTGTCTTAATGTATTTGGACCCCAGGAAGAGTAGCTGCTGCCTTGGCAGGAACTAATGGACCCCAGGAAGAGTAGCTGCTGCCTTGGCAGGAACTAATGGACCCCAGGAAGAGTAGCTGCTGCCTTGGCAGGAACTAATGGACCCCAGGAAGAGTAGCTGCTGCCTTGGCAGGAACTAATGGACCCCAGGAAGAGTAGCTGCTGCCTTGGCAGGAACTAATGGACCCCAGGAAGAGTACCTGCTGCCTTGGCAGGAACTAATGGACCCCAGGAAGAGTAGCTGCTGCCTTGGCAGGAACTAATGGACCCCAGGAAGAGTAGCTGCTGCCTTGGCAGGAACTAATGGACCCCAGGAAGAGTAGCTGCTGCCTTGGCAGGAACTAATGGATCCCAGGAAGAGTAGCTGCTGCCTTGGCAGGAACTAATGGACCCCAGGAAGAGTAGCTGCTGCCTTGGCAGGAACTAATGGATCCCAGGAAGAGTAGCTGCTGCCTTGGCAGTAACTAATGGACCCCAGGAAGAGTAGCTGCTGCCTTGGCAGGAACTAATGGATCCCAGGAAGAATAGCTGCTGCCTTGGCAGGAACTAATGGATCCCAGGAAGAAGAGCTGCTGCCTTGGCAGGAACTAATGGATCCCAGGAAGAGTAGCTGCTGCCTTGGCAGGAACTAATGGACCCCATGAAGAGTAGTTGCAACTAATGGGGAACCCTATTAAAATACAAAAATACAAATACAACAGCAGGAGATGGCATCTAGGATTTTGATACCAGTTGGATTACATACCGCCAAAGTTTTCTGTCACACCCGCGATTAAAACAAACAACCCTTGGGTTGCTGGCCCGCCGCACTTAACACTAACCTCCCTAGTGGACAGAACCACTGGAGGGTTCCCAGAGGCATTTGAGGACCCTAAATAGGGAGGTCTTCCCAGTGCCTGTGTGTGTGTAACTGCCGATCTGCCGATAGTAGTGTTGCTTCTGATAGAAACATGGCCCAGGTAGTAGTGTTGCTTCTGATAGAAACATGGCCCAGGTGGTAGTGTTGCTTCTGATAGAAACATGGCCCAGGTAGTAGTGTTGCTTCTGATAGAAACATGGCCCAGGTAGTAGTGTTGCTTCTGATAGAAACATGGCCCAGGTGGTAGTGTTGCTTCTGATAGGAACATGGTCCATGTAGTAGTGTTGCTTCTGATAGGAACATGGCCCAGTAGGTAGTGTTGCTTCTGATAGAAACATGGCCCAGGTAGTAGTGTTGCTTCTGATAGGAACATGGCCCAGTAGGTAGTGTTGCTTCTGATAGAAACGTGGCCCAGGTAGTAGTGTTGCTTCTGATAGAAACATGGCCCAGGTGGTAGTGTTGCTTCTGATAGAAACATGGCCCAGGTAGTAGTGTTGCTTCTGATAGAAACATGGCCCAGGTAGTAGTGTTGCTTCTGATAGAAACATGGCCCAGGTGGTAGTGTTGCTTCTGATAGGAACATGGTCCATGTAGTAGTGTTGCTTCTGATAGGAACATGGCCCAGTAGGTAGTGTTGCTTCTGATAGAAACATGGCCCAGGTAGTAGTGTTGCTTCTGATAGGAACATGGCCCAGTAGGTAGTGTTGCATCTGATAGAAACGTGGCCCAGGTAGTAGTGTAGCTTCTGATAGAAACATGGCCCAGGTGGTAGTGCTGCTTCTGATAGAAACATGACCCAGGTGGTACTGTTGCTTCTGATAGAAACATGGCCCAGGTGGTACTGTTGCTTCTGATAGAAACATGGTCCAGGTGGTAGTGTTGCTTCTGATAGAAACATGGCCCAGGTAGTAGTGTAGATTCTGATAGAAACATGGTCCAGGTGGTAGTGCTGCTTCTGATAGAAACATGGTCCAGGTGGTAGTGCTGCTTCTGATAGAAACATGGTCCAGGTGGTACTGTTGCTTCTGATAGAAACATACCCTGAACATGGTTGCCATATTCTCAGAATATCAGAAATGTGTATATTTACAGTAGCATATCTGTACGTTCTCACATTTGCCATTTAATCAATGATGATGCCAGTCATACCAACAAACAACAACAACAACACACAGAGTTCCATCTCCAATTCCATGTTTTAATGTGGAAAAATAGACAAGTTGCAACAGAATCACTTGGGACCAGTGTTTGCGTAATATATTACAGTAATTACTTTAATTAGTAACGGATTAATATAATAAGTTACTGTCTTCAAATATTGTAATATATTACAGCTACTTTGTGAAGTATCCTGTATATTACCTTTAGAAGAAAATCTTTACCGCCGTGTTTTGTATATATATATATATTTTAAAGCCTTAGTCTCATGCTAACTGAATTTATGCTGTAGGCTAACTCTTTTCCAATAGGCTAATTGTAAAGCTGGAAAAAATCAAACAAAGATGGCAGCTGTGTTGTTTCCCCACTTAAAACCTTTTCCTTGTTGAATGTTTCTTCTCTCCATTATTTAGAATTTCACAGAGGAGAAAGAGAACAACATTTTAGTCAAATGCAAAGATCTCCTGGTCCAGAAACATTACATCAAACCTGAAATAGCATCTGGAGTGTTTTTTTAAAAATAACCTTTATTTAACTAGGCAAGTCAGTTAAGAACAAATTCTTATTTACAGTGACGGCCTAGGGAACAGTGGGTTAACTGCCTTGTTCAGGGGCAGAACGACAGATTTTTACCTTGTCAGCTCGGGGATTCGATCTTGCAACCTTTCGGTTACAAGTCCAATGCTCCAACCACTAGGCTACCTGCCAGGTTGTGCACAATGGCACCAACCTGGCAGCCAAAATTCCAGCAATGCTTGAAAGAGGATAAATCTATACACATTATGATAGTAAAGATGCACATATAATATTTCCAAGTGTTATAACAACGTTTTCATATTGACAATCGAAATGTCTGATAAATGTAATTCAAAACAGCAATAATGACATTATTAGCAAGACTAGCAAGATTATTAACAGACTCAAATCTCTGGCCACTTTAATACATTGATTTAATAAAATGTATCACTAGTCACTTTAAATAACGCCACTTTATATAATGTTTACATACCCTACATTACTCATCTCATATGTATATACTGTATTCTATACCATCTACTGCATCTTGCCTATGCCGCTCGGCCTTCGCTCATCCATATATTTATGTACATATTCTTATTCATTCCTTTACATTTGTGTGTATAAGGTAGTTGTTGTGAATTTGTTAGAGTACTTGTTAGATATTACTGCACGGTCGGAACTAGAAGCACAAGCATTTCGCTACACTCACATTAACATCTGCTAATCATGTGCATGTGACCAATACAATTTGATTTGATTTACATACTGTATATTGATAAGAATATGAGAGCAAGGTTTCAAACCAAGGCCACCAGCATCAATCGTGAACACCCCAAACACTGTCAAATCAAATCAAATTTTGTTTGTCACCATGCGCCGAATACAACAGGTGTAGTAGACCTTACAGTGAAATGCTTACTTACAAGCCCTTAAACAACAATGCTTTAAGAAGTTAATTGTCACGTTCTGACTGTTATTTTCCTTTGTTTTGTCTTTATTTAGTATGGTCAGGGCGTGAGTTGGGGTGGGCAGTCTATGTTATTTGTTTCTATGTTTAGGTTTGTTCATTTAGCCTGATATGGTTCTCAATCAGAGGCAGGTGTTTTGCATTGTCTCTGATTGGGAGCCATATTCAGGTTGCCTGTTTTCACTGTTGGTTTGTGGGTGTTTGTCTTCCGTGTCAGTGTTTGTTGCCACACGGGACTGTTTCGGTTAGTTCTTTTGTTATTTTGTATTGTGTCTTGTTTTCGTTACCACTCTGCGTATTGGTCCTCCGATCCTTCTCGCCTCTCCTCGTCAGATGAGGAGGAAGAGATAGACAGCCGTTACATTAAGATAAAAAAAGAAAAAAAGTGTTACGTAAAAGTAGAAAATAAAAGTAACAAATAAGTAAACAGCAGCAGTAAAATAAGGGATAAGAGATATCCACATAGCATGTGCTTATTGGGACAGTGTATTTAGGTCCTGTCCTGAAGAAACCCTAACCCCTTTGGACACATAAATGTTCTTGCAACGTTCCCATGACAAGTTTCTGGAACATAAATATCTTACGTTCTGAGAACGTGGTAACCACATTCTGGGTATGTTCTGCTTGACATTAAGGGAATGTTCTCCTAACTCTAATGCCAAAACATACTAAAAAGGTGATCAGAAGATTTTTTGCTAACATACAGTAGATAGAATGTTCCCCTAACTAACGGAAAACTGCACACTCATAAGGGGAACATTATTGGGGGAACATAATTTTTAGCTGGGCCAGTGGAGGGAGAGAGGTGAGAGGAGAGAGGAGAGAGGAAGAGCGGAGGAGAGAGGAAGGGAGGAGAGAGAGAGGAAGAGAGGAGGAGAGGAAGGGAGGAGAGAGAGGAAGAGAGGGGAAGAGAGGAGAGATAAGGAGAGAGGGAAACGAGTGGGGGGGAGAGCAGTACTACAGATATACAACATATAGGGGCAGTTTCCCGCACACAGATGAATTCCCTACATAGTGAACTACTTTTGACCAGAAATAAGCTTTTGATCCAGCCCTGAAACAGTCTGCTTATCAAGGTCCTGTTGAGCAGCTGATGTTTAGGCTACACTGTGTTTAGACCAGGGCTTGAATAAAACCCTGCACACCCAGACGCTATCCTGGAGGATAGTTTCCATCCTTGATATAAAACATTGCAAAATTACAACCAAATCATTTTGTCTTTATCAGGGATCAAATGGATGAGGTAAGCTACTTCAAAGCAAGGTGCAGTAGGCCTATCTAACTAGACTTGTTTATATATTGCTCAAATATTCATGTTTCAGGAGAGCTCTATGCACAGCAAGATATTTGTCAATTAGGCTATTCTTAGAATATTTTTTAAATTGTCGCAATTAAGCCTAAATGGCTAATGATGTGCAGATTTATGTAGGCTATCTGTATATTTTCTTAACTCTTCTTGGTACTGCACTGTTGGTTAAGGGCTTGTAAGTAAGCATTTCACAGTAAGGTCTACTACACTTGTTGTACTCGGCGCATGATGACAAATACAGTTTGATTTTATATCTGCAGTGCCGATGGAGGCTACAACCACATGAATGCTTAGTTAGCTATAGTAACGACCCTGGGTTTATAAGCGCGGAAATCGACTCTGCCGCACGAGCATGCTTTTTGCGGCACAGTCGATAGCGCGCCGGACCTCGGGCTCGAAGGTCGAGGGTTCGAGACCTGCTCTCTGCCTGTTTCATTACACTATAGTTAACTAGCGAGATAACTGCTATGTTTTGACTTGGCTATATAGTTAGTCTGTTGTCCGTCATTATTTTATACCTACTGCTGATGAAATGTCGCGCTCTCCTGGTACACGCGCTCTCCTGGTACACACGCAGAAAACACAGACGCGCGCTGAAGAATCATTCCGATGATGGCCGATATGTCGACTTGTGATTGATTGATAATTTAAAAAAATAAAGTGTACCTCGTGCACATTCAGACTGACGCGTTCTCAATCTTGAACAGCCCACTGTCATGCACAGATCTGCAAATAAGCTTGAATAAAGCGGAATTAGGAAGTTGGGTTGTTGGAAATTAATGTCCACTCGCCTTCATTCTGCTTTGATCAACCTTTTTTTGCCTCGGTGTGTGAATATGGGCCGGCAATAAAGTACTTTGTTTTATAATGGGGTATGCAAATCCCACAAAAATAGAGCCGGACAACTGCGACACAATGCACCCGTTCAAAACAATTGGGAACTCGGAAATCTCCAACTTCCAACTTCAGTGCGTTCATGACAACTGGGAACTCGGAAAGAAAACGAGCACGAACTGGGAAAATCTTTTGAATGTCATCCAACTCGGAATTCGAAGTAGGGAACTCTTTCTAAAGCTCCGACTTTAGTGGACGTGCTACCTGTTCACCGGACGTGCTACCTGTCCCAGACCTGCTGTTTTCAACTCTCTGGAGACAGCAGGAGCGGTAGAGATACTCTGAATGATCGGCTATGAAAAGCCAACTGACATTTACTCCTGAGGTGCTGACCTGTTGCACCCTCGACAACCACTGTGATTATTATTATTTGACCCTGCTGGTCATCTATGAACATTTGAACATCTTGGCCATGTTCTGTTATAATCATCACCCGGCACAGCCAGAAGAGGACTGGCCACCCCTCATAGCCTGGTTCCTCTCTAGGTTTCTTTCTAGGTTCTGGCCTTTCTAGGGAGTTTTTTTCCTTGCCACCATGCTTCTACACCTGCATTGCTTGCTAGGTTGGGTTTCTGTACAGCACTTTGAGATATCAGCTGATGTACGAAGGGCTTTATAAATACATTTGATTTTGATTTGATTATTGCATTGTGTTATTGTTTTGAAGTCAGGCCTTTGAAGACCAAAAGTCATGCCTCATCCAATCACTGCTTTGATCTCTTTCCAACACTGTGGGAATGGGGAATAACCCTCTCATTCCCTATAATATTGTATTATAAATGTCTTAAATGCTTTAGGTTAAAATAATTCGTTTTTTGATGTACAATCAGCGCCAATACTGTGGATCTCCCATACTCCTCCATTTTTAAAGTCACCAGCCTCCACTGGTTTACACAGATGACTGTCTTCAGCCATATGAAAAACCTTCCATAGCAACATATACCTAGCTAGCAAGCTTCTCATCCAACTGGTGTAAGCTAGCTAGATACTGCTGCTAGCCTTCTACTAGTTAGCTGCTACTGTTGCTCAGTAACCGAGTTGCTCCATCGGTTTACAACTCTGAGATTAGGTTTAAAGATGTTAACATTGTCAGAAATGCTACAAAAAGGTAGTACATCGTTGGTTTATATTAGGCAGAAATGTGCACGTGAGAGCGATAAATTGTGAATTTAATGAAAACTGACCGGTGCTGTTACGGATATAGGTATCCTGTGTGTATTTGTTTTCTCACCTTCTGCCCTAGTCACCGGTGGCACTCATCAGTCACCAATCAGAAGACACACCTGCTCCTTTTCCTTTACCCAATCACATCTCCTTTCCCTTGGTTTAAAAGAAACCCAATCAGTTGTCTCTGACGCTATCTCTTTTGTTCTTGCATGTCACATTTGTCCATAATTCTGTGAGTATGTATTGTTGTGGTGTATGACTGTTTGTTGGTGGGAAAAGGGGATACCAAGCCAAGTCGCCCATGGGCATACATTACCCGTAGGAATACTTTGTCTAAGTATCCTAGTTAGAACTAAGTGGACCACCCACTGTATTTTATTGGTTAGTTAGCTAGCTGTATTGAAGCAGGTAAGACTAGCTTAGGGTTTTTTGGATATTTATTATTTATTTCCTTGGGTCCAGCTCAGCCCCTTTTCCCCACACCCCATTACCGTGTGTTTAAAATAAACCTGAAGTGTTTGACGGTAGGTTTAAGTTGTCTGTGGATATCTTTTAGTTCTCACTGTTCCTTTTCACTGTGAAGATTTGCATGAGTTTACGGGTCTCGTTTCCATCCCCCTCTAGACTGCAGGGCCAAAGGGGTTCGTAACTGGTGCGGCTACAATCTCTCTCTCACTCTGTGAGAACCTAGCGCCAACAACACTTACTCAACCACATGACTCCAACCAACGTCAGTACGTTCTGACTGGACCACGATGGGAAGAGAAGCCTCTGGATGCTGCAGAACCTCTGGACAAAACTCCAGTCTAGTTTGGGCCTGTGTGACCAGTAAAATAAAAATATACCATATCAATAAACTGAGGAGAAGCTATTAATTTCAAAAGTTGTTCCATTTTATTTACATTTTAAAATTCAAATCACTTAATGAATTGACGGTCTTGATACATACCCTGATACACACATACACTGCTCAAAAAAATAAAGGGAACACTAAAATAACACATCCTAGATCTGAATGAAATATTCTTATTAAATACTTTTTTCTTTACATAGTTGAATGTGCTGACAACAAAATCACACAAATTATCAATGGAAATCAAATGTATCAACCCATGGAGGTCTGGATTTGGAGTCACACTCAAAATTTGTGGAAAACCACACTACAGGCGGATCCAACTTTGATGTAATGTCCTTAAAACAAGTCAAAATGAGTCTCAGTAGTGTGTGTGGCCTCCACGTGCCTGTATGACCTACCTACAACGCCTGGGCATGCTCCTGATGAGGTGGCGGATGGTCTCCTGAGGGATCTCCTCCCAGACCTGGACTAAAGCATCCGCCAACTCCTGGACAGTCTGTGGTGCAACGTGGCGTTGGTGGATGGAGCGAGACATGATGTCCCAGATGTGCTCAATTGGATTCAGGTCTGAGGAACGGGCGGGCCAGTCCATAGCATCAACGCCTTCCTCTTGCAGGAACTGCTGACACACTCCAGCCACATGAGGTCTAGCATTGTTTTGCATTGTTTTGAACCCAGGGCCAACCGTACCAGCATATGGTCTCAGAAGGGGTCTGAGGATCTCATCTCGGTACCTAATGGCAGTCAGGCTACCTCTGGCGAGCACATGGAGGGCTGTGCGGCCCCCCAAAGAAATGCCACCCCACACCATGACTGACCCACCGCCAAACCGGTCATGCTGGAGGATGTTGCAGGCAGCAGAACGTTCTCCACGGCGTTTCCAGACTCTGTCACGTCTGTCACATGTGCTCAGTGTGAACCTGCTTTCATCTGTGAAGAGCACAGGGCGCCAGTGGCGAATTTGCCAATCTTGGTGTTCTCTGGCAAATGCCAAACGTCCTGTACGGTGTTGGGCTGTAAGCACAACCCCCACCTGTGGACGTCGGGCCCTCATACCACCCTCATGGAGTCTGTTTCTGACCGTTTGAGCAGACACATGCACATTTGTGGCCTGCTGGAGGTCATTTTGCAGGGCCCTGCTCCTCCTTGCACAAAGGCGGAGGTAGCGGTCCTGCTGCTGGGTTGTTGCCCTCCTACGGCCTCCTCCACGTCTCCTGATGTACTGGCCTGTCTCCTGGTAGCGCCTCCATGCTCTGGACACTACGCTGACAGACACAGCAAACCTTTTTGCCACAGCTCGCATTGATGTGCCATCCTGGATGAACTGCACTACCTGAGCCACTTGTGTGGGTTGTAGACTCCGTCTCATGCTACCACTAGAGTGAGAGCACCGCCAGCATTCAAAAGTGATCAAAACATCAGCCAGGAAGCATAGGAACTGAGAAGTGGTCTGTGGTCACCACCTGCAGAACCACTCCTTTATTGGGGGTGTCTTGCTAATTGCCTATAATTTCCACCTGTTGTCTATTCCATTTGCACAACAGCATGTGAAATTTATTGTCAATCAGTGTTGCTTCCTAAGTGGACAGTTTGATTTCACAGAAGTGTGATTGACTTGGAGTTACATTGTGTTGTTTAAGTGTTATGTTTTTGAGCAGTGTATTAGGATGAAACATTTCTTAGCCTAATCGGTGTCTGGGAAACAACACAATCACATTGGTCTTTTGATGCTGTCAAATATTAGGCTATTAGCTACGAGACAGCACCTTTGAGACTAATTGAATACTGGTAGGGAAACATTTCTCCATTTACGGAAACCTGACAAATCTTACTCCTTTCGCACCCCTGATAGGCAATGGTGGCATTTTCAGAAAATCACTTCTAAACATTAAAAAAAAAAAAATGTATAAAGACATTTTTTATTTATCACTTGTGGTTGATCAAATGTGCTCTATGGAAGATGCCATTGGCAGAAGAGAAGATAACATGTAGCACTCATCCATGCACCTTTCCAGAGAGATGGCAACCCTAGAGATGTCGTATGTCCTGTTCTTGCCTGGAATATCTGGTTTTCCTTTAAATGTGAACGGTGTAACGAGGAAATACCTTGTGCACAGTACTGAGCCAGAGAGCAGCGTCCTGTATTCAGGTGACAGAAGCAGAAGGTCTCACCTTGTCAGTGTTTCACTGTCACTATATCATTTGTGATTTAACTCCTGTAAAAAAAATGACTATATAAAATGTCAGTATATAGGCCTAGGCCCTAATATACAATATGTCTCCCCTTCCATTGAAAAAAAATTATGCACTTGTGCTATGGCCACAATAATTTGAATATTCTAAACACAGGCTTGGCTGTTTAGATGTAATATGGAACCGCCAGAGCTGACTGCATTTAGACATTTCCCCACAACCAATAAACTGTCTTCAAATGGTTTTCAAACATTTATTTAATCAACATATTGTGTCAGAAATGTATATCGTAATAGTGTGGCAGAAGGCTAAGAGGAAAAATGAAATTGTGACAATTCGGGCAGGCTATCCCTATTGGGCACAGTTGTCAGTTCAACATCTAGTTTTGATTGACATTTGGTTGAGTTGTCAACTGAAGTGAATTCAACAACAAAAATGTCACCGTATCATTGGATTTAGGTTAAAAAAAATACTAAATTCCCTTACGTTGAAGACTTTAAAAAATATATATATTTTTTTAGATTTTACACATTGATTCAGCATCATCGCATTGAATTTTTGTTTTTAATTTTTGTTGTTGAAATGACGTGGAAACAACTTCGATTCAACCAGTTTTTGCCGAGTGGATCATTAAATCGGATGGTTTCCAAAACACACTTTTAAGACTATCAGGCCAACTGGGCTAATAGGATATTTCAATTCATATTTTATATTGAACATGTTTTTTAGTTTAGTACTAGGCTTATGCTTTTTAGTCTAGTACTAGGCTTATGTTTTTTAGTTTCGTACTAGGCTTATGCTTTTTAGTCTAGTACTAGGCTTAAGGTCACCTTCATTGTCTGTGTCTAGGAAACCGCTCTTAGATGTCTAATTTACATGTTTCCAGTAGATGTGGTAGCAGGTCATGGTTTTGCATATCCGTGGCACAGAGTAAACTGAGACCAGTGACTGTCATAAAGTCCCAGAAACTTGGGAGAACATTGCACAGCACATTCCTAAAGTCAAGGTTAGGAGGAGGGTCAATTCAATTGAAATCCAATCAATTCAGGAAGTAAACTGAAAGTCCAATTACAGTTTTAATACATTTCCCCTCTTAATTTCAGTTCCAAAAATGAATGAATTGATTTGGATATTGACACACACAACAACAACAAAAAGTAGGCTACAGTACTTCACCTCCCAATATAGGATTTCCTGAATTGCCAGACCTAAAATGGACCTGGGCCAATATTTATAAAGCATCTCAGTGTAGGGTGGGGGCTGATCTAGGATCTGGTCTGCCTAATGAATGGGGGGGGGGGGGGGGGGGCTGATCTAGGATCTGGTCTGCCTAATGAATGGATGGGGGGGGCTGATCTAGGATCTGGTCTGCCTAATGAATGGGGGGGGGGGGGGCTGATCTAGGATCAAGTCTGCCTAATAAATGGGGGGGGGGGGGCTGATCTAGGATCTGGTCTGCCTAATGAATGGGGGGGGCTGATCTAGGATCTGGTCTGCCTAATGAATGGATGGGGAGGGGCTGATCTAGGATCTGGTCTGCCTAATGAATGGATGGGGGGGGGGCTGAACTAGGATCTGGTCTGCCTCATGAATGGATGGGGGGGTGATCTAGGATCTGGTCTGCCTAATGAATGGATGGGGGGGGGGGGTGATCTAGGATCTGGTCTGCCTAATGGATGGATGGGGGGGGGGGGTGATCTAGGATCTGGTCTGCCTAATGAATGGATGTGGGGGGGGGGGGGGGCTGATCTAGGATCTGGTCTGCCTCATGAATGGATGGGGGGGGGGTGGGTGATCCTACTCTAGGAGGCTTCATAGAAACATGCCCTGGAATAGACTTCAAGCCTAGCTCCTCATTTTTTACATTTAATTTTATTTAACCTTTATTTAACTAGGCTAGTCAGTTAAGAACAAATTCTTATTTACAATGATGGCTTTACCGGGGAACAGTGGAACTGCCTTGTTCAGGGGCAGAACGACAGATGTTTACCTTGTCAGCTCGGGCATTCAATCCAGCAACATTTCGGTAACTGGCCCAACGCTCTGACCACTTGTCGCTCCCATTAATATGCGTATTAATGTAAAAACCAACAGCAGAATTATAACCCTGGTACAGGTTTGTCCTGCTAACCAAAATGATGCAGGGTACAATACACTGTATAACTCATTATTTGATCAGACATCAAATGCGTCCCAAAATGGCATCCATTTTACATTTACATTTTAGTCATTTAGCAGACGCTCTTATCCAGAGCGACTTACAGTAGAGTGCATACATTTTATTACATTTACATACTGAGACAAGGATATCCCTACCGGCCACACCCTCCCTAACCCGGACGACGCTATGCCAATTGTGCGTCGCCCCATGGACCTCCCGGTCGCGGCCGGCTGCGACAGAGCCTGGGCGCGAACCCAGAGACTCAGAGACTCTGGTGGCGCAGCTAGCACTGCGATGCAGTGCCCTAGACCACTGCGCCACCCGGGAGTCGGGGTGGCGCATCCCTAATTCCTATATAGCGCACTACATATGACCAGAACCCTATGAGCTCTGGTTGAAAGTAGTGCACTATAAAGTGAACAGGGGGCTATTTGGGACGCTTACATAGTCTTCTCCATGTTTTTTTTGTGTATCCTTTGCATAATGACACGACAAAACAAAGAAGTGCCTGTTTGCTTGCGCACTGACCACTGTGCGAGTTTTGCAAGGGAAATGTGACCGTCCGGTTCGGCATGCAAACTCACGGTTTAGATGTACATTTTCATGTGGACATCATCGTGGAGGATCAGTCAGAGAATATAGGGTTCATTCTTTGACGGTTCAGCAGAACGTGCGCCGCTGTTTGCTGTGACCGTGGCTATAGGTGTTACAGCAAGAAACAGGTAAGGCTTCATCTTCTATTACTTTGATAGTATATTTGTTATCTACATCTGACTGTACATCTGAATTCAATCAGCATAACGTGGCATCATGGGGCATCACGGGGCATCATGGGGCATAACGTGGCATCATGGGGCATAACGTGGCATCATGGGGCATAACGTGGCATCATGGGGCATAACGTGGCATCATGGGGCATAACGTGGCATCATGGGGCATCACGGGGCATCATGGGGCATCACGGGGCATCATGGGGCTGCACTGGTTGTAACATGCTATATTTTGTGAGAAAAAAAATATTTTTTTGTCCCGCAAAAATGGTAATTTTTTGTGTCCATTACCAAATTAATCATTTTTAGTAAATAACAATTGAGGGTAAAAATGTCAGAACTCTGAAAATCACTGAAAGGTTTCGATGAGAACGTCTAGACAACGGCCACAGTAACGTCCAGTCAATGTGCACGACAGAGCCTGTGATGGATGCTAATGTGTAATAACGGCTCACTTTTAAATGTTGTACTGAACTACGAATTCGATTTCTCATCTGAACACGGAGTGTTAACCACATCCAAGGTTTTTTTGTTGTTGTAGCCGACACAAACACTATGGAGTTGAAGATTTGGGTGGCTCTGAGCTTCCTGGTCATTCTTCTTTGGAGTCCTACTTGTGAGTAGAAAACTAACTTAACCTACTCACCGTAAATGTACTGTAGGTGTCATGTGTATTACTATCAGGGTTGGGGTCAGTTCAAATTAAAGTCACTCAATTCAAGAAGTGATTTGAATTTAACATTTTAAAACTGGAACAACTTTTGAAATAAATAGCTTCTCCTTTTTAGTCGTAAATTTTTTTTTTTAAATCAAAATTAATTTCCTGAATTCAATTCGAATTGACCCCAAACCTGATTACTGTATTACAATATCAAAGGTATTGCTTGGCCTTCCTTTCAATGGAAAAGCAATCCAACAAGATCATGCATTGTAATTAATACAATGGTTTGAAAAAAAGTTCTATCTAGAACCTATAAAGGGGTTTTCAGTTTTTTTCCAGGAACCCAAAAGAGTTGTACCTGGCTGGGACCCAAAATAAATCAATCAAATGTATTTATGAAGCCCTTTTTACATCAGCAGTTGTCACCAAGTGCTGTACAGAAACCCAGTCTAAAACTCCAGAGAGCAGGCAATGCAGATGTAGAAGCACGGTGGCTAGGAAAAACTCCCTAGGAAGAAACCTAGAGAGGAACCAGGCTCTGAGGAGTGGCCAGTCCTCTTCTGACTGTGCTGGGTGGAGATTATAACAGTGCATGGCCATTAAGGCCAGATCATTCTTCAAGATGTTCAAATGTTCATAGATGACCAGCAGGGTCAAATAACAATCACAGTGGTTGTAGACGGTGTAACAGGTCAGCACCACAGGAGTAAATGTCAGTTGGCTTTTCATAGACAAGCATTCAGAGGTCGAGACAGGAGAGGGAGTGAGAGATTGCTTTGTAAACATGTTTCCCATGCCAATAAAGCCCATTGAATTGAGATAGAGTTCTCCACAATGTCTTCCCGTGGGGAACCCTTTTGGAATGATATTTTTGTTGTATTTGTGTATCTGAGTCTTATGTTTTCTTTTTTACAGGCCCAGCAAAAAATAAAAAACCATCATATAAAAGCATGGATTGTCTGAATAAGGATAAGGATAAGAATATTTTGATAGTTGACGCTGGCTTCACAGGTACCCTGAAAAAATGTTGTGGTGAGTTTCATTACAGCTTGTGATGTATGGGATATATTTTAGATTGATAGGAGCCAGGAATTATTTACAATGATTTTGAAAACCAGATGTGAAATATGGAAGAACTTCCGTTTGGTCGAGCTGCAGTGGCGGGCAAACCTGGTCGTTCCAGATTTGTTTGTTGTATAGCCAATTTCTATTACCCTTTTTGGAATTAACCGATTAGACGATGCTCAACTTCGGGTGTCCAACCAATCCACAGACTCCCGATGTTGTGTCCCAAAGCTAGAATTAACCATAGACTTGCTTTTACCAAACGATCATCTCCCTTCTTCACCAATAGGAAACGCATCTAAGACCAACAAAGCCATACCTCAAACGACGTGCAGTGTTTCATTCAACACTAGTGGTATTAGCTTTCAGAGTGAGTAGGACTCCACATGCCATGTACAACAGTTTTGCATACTGCTTATTACATACCAACATATTTACATCTCATGTGTCTAAAATTACTTTTTTACGTTTTGTTTACTTGGGTTGTTAGAAAACTTCAACGCTGTGGACTTTTGGATGCAGAAAGTAAATACATCTAATTTCCTGTACACGCCAAAGAAGTACGTGAAGAAGAAAAATGAATTGTCTGTGTGTGTGATGGTTGGATGGAATTGCAGCGAGACACTGGACTCACTCTGGACTAACATTACAGGTTGAAGATGCAGTCTTTTCCTATTCATGATGCAAATGTTTTGTAACACAGGGAACATCACCTTATTTTTGTTCTTGTCAAAAAATAATAACAAGTGCATTTTGTTACAGCTTACAATGGGAAATGGCCTTCCATCGAGTCTAAGAAAAGTATGTTTTTATTTGTTTTCCATTGAGATCTTCCTGTCTATGTTCAGCATGTACATGTGTGCATTTGGAAAGAGAGCGTAATGCCTTTCAATCCAAGCCAAGCCGTGTTATAGTTCACTATTACAACCGGCAATTTTTTAAAGGCTTTATCCCTGAAGTTTGCGGAGATCGCGTTCACTGTAAACCCACGCACGTGTTGGTTCAACCGTAATTTACCTGTAAAAGTTTGTTAAAGCGCACCATGCTATAACGCGCCTTGCATTGAATCCCTTATTTTCCATCCACAGCCAACTGCAGTGTCTCCTGTTTCAGCACCTCTGAACGTTGCAAGATATTTGCATATAATGAAGAGGCCTGCAAAAGTAAGAACCTGCTGTATGTCCTAACCTGCCGTGATTATGTAATTGTTGAGTAATTATGAGATGCAGGGCTCCCTTGGTCTCAATGAGACTCCCCGCTAAAATAAAGGTAACAAAAATATACACTGAACAAAAGATACAAACACAACATGTAAAGTGTTGGTCCCATGTTTCATGAGCTGAAATAAATTATCACAGAAATGTTCCATATGCACAAAAAACATATTTCTCTGAAATGTTGTGCACAAATTGATTTACATCCCTGTTAGTGAGCATTTCTCCTTTGCCAAAATAATCCATCCACCTGACAGGTATGGCATATAAATAAACTGATTAAACAGCATGATCATTACACAGGTGCACCTTGTGATGGGAACAAGAAAAGGTCACTCTAAAATGTGCAGTTTTGTCACATGACACAATGCCACAGATGTCTCAAATTTTGAGGGAGCGTGTAATGGGCATGCTCGCTGCAGGAATGTCCACCAGAGCTATTGGCAGAGAATTTCCTGTGGGATTATTTAAGATACTCTTTGAAGAGGTAGGGTTTCAGATGTTTCCGGAAGATGGGCGGAGACTCTGCTGTCCTAGCTTCAGGGGGGGGGGAAGATGGTTCCACCATTGGGGTGCCAGGACAGAGAAGAACTTGGACTGGGCTGAGCGGGAGGTAACCTGCCGTAAAGGTGGGAGGGCCAATAGACCAGAGGTGGCAAAATGGAGTGTTCGGGTTGGGGTGTAGGGTTTGAGTATAGCCTGAAGCTAGGGAGGGGCAGTTCCTCTTGTTACTCCGTAGGCATGTACCATGGACTTGTAATGGATGCAAGCTTTGACTGGAAGCCAGTGGAGTGTGTGGAGGAGCGGGGTGACCAGTAGCGGTCCGTTGGTAAAATCATTGAGGAAGCCAAGCCAGTAAAAAAGCCATATTACAGCCTATGTTGTGATAATTGCATTGTTTGCTCCTATAACCCATTCGTTCATACGCCGTCGTGATATCCAATAAGGCCTGTGACAACAAAAAGACAGTCACACAGTGGTAGAATAAATTCAACTACACATACAATTGTTTCATTACTAAACCGGACAGCCACATCTAACCGGTGAAGTCCACAAGGCAAATATTGCATACAAACAGCTATCACCTGCAGCATGTTCAAGCCAGTTAATGTTTCTGACAGTTTACTAAACCACTAGTGATTTAGAACCACAGAGTTACAGCAAGTCAGAACAAAGACAACAGGAGCCCTGCCTGCGCTATTCCAGCACCATTTCAACTTAAACATTTAAACACCGTCAACTCAACAAGGTTAGTTTAAAAATGTCATGGAAAAATTTAGATTTCCGCCTAAATAGACATACCCAAAAGAAACGGCTATTCGTGTGTAATTACATGATTCTGACATGCAAAAACTTGGTATATTTGGAAAGAAGACACCTGGGAGATGATGAGGAAAAAGAAGATAGAAGTTACATAGTTCAGAATACGTAAGATCAAGCACACACTAAATAACACGTTTTTTAAAAATCTTTCATTGATTGACAAGCTATAAGTGAATTATTGATGACTAGAGCTGGAAACACATCAGACGGCTCCCACAACATTGGGAACAATATCAGAAAAATGGGGATTGATAGAGCTAACAACTAGACACAGGCATATGTTTTAGTAAGTGGTGTCAGGTGTGGTCACGGGACATTTCCGAGTGTCCCTAAACCTCCCCAAAGTGGCAGATAATTCCAGTCCTATTACATATTCGCAATCTCTAAATGCTATTTGTTCTGTATAAAAACACAATTTCTACCATATCAAACCTCACTCAAACATAGTGATGGTGTTATGGGGTCTCCATGGTACATTCAAAGTGTCCTTTCAACCTCTCCAAAGAGTCTTAATGTTGTAATTTCACTGTTTTTACACACTGGATGTGCCTAAAAGATATTGTTCACTATAAAAAATAAAATGTCTACAACACCAACCTCTCTCAAACATTGTGGTGGTGTCTGGGACATACAGGGGATATAGATGGGATGACTACAGCGCATAAGCAGACAACATCATATTTTTGATGCATAAAGATATACATCATCATGCATAAGTCATACATCATCAATAGGCTAGATTTGTTCCTACCAACCTAACGATTCATTTGACAGCCCCCATGTAATTATAGCTCAAACACAGATCAAATCTAAGCTTACCTTGTAAGAAGTTTGCTGTTTGGTGAAAACGTTGTGTAAAATAAACATTTTGACTCTCGGGGCTAGTGATCAATAACGGTAGGTCATAGGCAGAGAAATAAGATATCCTCATGATCTATGGAGTCTCGGCTTTCGGTGTATATGACCGTATTCCGTGTTTATTTTGTTAATGCTTCACAATGCTAAACCGGAATGTGGGTAGCAGCCATCTCGAAATGAGGTCATCGGCTCGGCCTGTCCTTATAAATACGTATGCCCATAAATTGTAGTAAGTCATACCAAATGATTTTAAAGCACCGATCAATTGCCAAGATACTTAGCTTTCTGCAGACACGCTGATTTTGCAGATAGGGGCTACCATTCTCATAGCAGATTGAATTGAATAAAACACATCAAATAGGGTCCCCAAATATGGAGACTATACATTTAAGAGTTAATACACTGAAAACAAACTTAAAGATACCAAAAAACTATTTAGTTTAAATCAATGTTGCTAAATATCATGTGGCTGTCTGTCTGTGTGTGTGTGCTCCTGAAACAAAACATGTTGACTCACCCTACTCCAATACCATCCTCTCTTTCATGTTGGCAAAATGGTCTATGGCTCTGTCATACAGTACACTTTTAGTTTTTGTTGTCTACCAAGCTAAAATGCTTACTAGCCTGACTTCCTCGCATGGGGAACAATGAACCAGCTAAGTTAGCAAGCTAGTTAACGTTAGCCTACTAGGTTACATCTAGGCTACATATTGTACTTGCAATCATCTCAGGCTAGTGGCATAATATATTCATTTATGGTTAGATCAGAATCTCTGTCATAATCATTGGCCTGTACAGAGAATTATGTCAAAACCACAAGTCCAAATCCCTATCTCCATCCATGGTTTAGGAAAGGGACAATTTAGGTCTGATTGGTCTGAAGCCAAATCCAAACTTGGGGGGGGGGGGGGGGGGGACAATTATCTGGCTAATTATCTTATATTTGTATTTTATCAAGTGAGGCCAAATGCTTGCTGGCATCAATCAATCAAATTCTACAGCGGCAGCATCCGATACATGGGCTACACATACTGAGACAAAGGGGGCGCTGTTTCCCTCGCTCTGATTATTTCTCCGGTGAGATTCAGCGACTCGCGAATTGACGAAAAATGATTAGATGTAAAATGAATTATTTTATAATTTTAATATATTTTTTAAGGTCAAAATATTTGATGAAGCCTGGCTTCCCATGGCATCCATAAATACACGCACAGAGGATGACATGGGAGAACATGTACAAAGTACAAAAAAAATAATAATAATATGAATGTATGTACTTGTAAGTCGCTCTGGATAAGAGCGTCTGCTAAATGACTTAAATGTAAATGTAAATGAGAACACCAGGCGTTCTGCAACGTTCTGGATTAATCGCAAGGGGTTTGATGGCACAAACGGGGAGCCCAGCCAACAGCGAGTTGCAGTAGTCCCAGGCGGGAGATGACAAGCGCCTGGATTAGGACCTATTCACTAATCACCGTACTGTAATTCAAACACAGCAGCATGGTCTTGGTGGAAGGTGTTGGTTTATAAATGGGCAGTCTCTGCAGAGCTGTGGTGAAGTGGTAGCACTCCTTGGTACAGGTCACATATATAACACTCCCCACCGGAGGCCAGGGTTCAATCCCTTCCCACTTGCTCTCCTTCTCCCCCTCTGATTTACTTTCTGTCTAAATAAAGTGAGAACACCTCAAAAATATGTTAAAGAGAAATGGTGTGTTTGTTTTTACATATCTTCTTAGACTCCAAAAACCAAGATAAGCTCATCATCAACGTAACAGCACCAGGGACATTCTGTTTCAACTGTAATGAACCATTCAAAGACCCCGCGGAAGAGTTGCCTCCTCCAGCGATCTTTAACACTGGAAATGGAGTTCACATCGATGGTGAAAAGGCTTCGTAAGAATTACTCAATCATATCTATTATAATTATTATTATTATTATTATATCATTCATAGGGCCAGTTTCCTGGACAAAGATGACACCTAGTCCAGGACTATAAAACATGTTCAATGGAGATTATCCATTGAAAGTACTTCTAGGTCCAAGATTAGGTTTAATCGCTGTTCGGGAAACCACCCCTATAAGTGTAACTTTTTAGAGAACATATAGCAGTATCCAAACAGGCACTTGCTGTCACACTTGCCAGGCTTGGAAATGTACTTACAGTATAGGGCAACATTTTCCCCTCGCAAAGAACAGCTGCCCTGTGAACTAACACAAAGAAACATTCGAAATAACTGACGCTTCAATCACCTCTAGATTGAATTGCATGAAGTGCGTGTATCGCGGTGTCACTAAATCTCTGGTTAAACTAAAGTTCCTCCTCACGGATATTGTTAAAGACTGTGGATGTGTGAACTGTCCTAATAGGTAGACTGTATTAAAGGGATATTCAAATCCCAGCCTGGAGGTCCGGAGACTGCTGCTTTTCTGTTCTACCCGAATAGTAATTGCACCCACCTGGTGTCCCAGGTCTAAAACAGTCTCTGGTGAGAGGGGAAGAATGAAAATCAGCAGTGGAACTGGCTTGGAGGTCCAGATTTGAATATCCCTGCTATATTCTATAGATGTGTGACTGTCCTAATATGGACGCTGTACACCTCTCCACAGGAAGGCTATGAAAGATATCGCCTCTCTGGTCAATATGATGAATGAGTCCTCAGCTTCTGTGACGATGGGCTCGGTCACTGGGGTCATAGTGAAGCCCAAAGAGAGGACCAACGTCGAGGACGTCTCCTTTGGGTACTCTTCCAACTCCGGCATTAAGGTGGGTGTATTTCCTGTATGAATGGATGAATGGATGGGATAAAAAAATGTCAAATGCTTTAATGTCCCATAGGCACATTTGCTTTTTCAACATTAGGTTTAGTCACCTTTTTAAAGTTGGGCAGAGGTCAGACTTTCATATCTGAGACATTTGAGGTCTGACAGGTGTGGTCAACTAGCAGTATGGTTGTAGCAGTATGGTTGTAGCAGTATGGTTGTAGCAGTATGGTTGTAGCAGTATGGTTGTAGCAGTATGGTTGTAGCAGTATGGTTGTAGCAGTATGGTTGTAGCTGGGTATGGTTGTAGCTGGGTATGGTTGTAGTTGTAGCTGGGTATGGTTGTAGTTGTATGGTTGTAGTTGTATGGTTGTAGCTGTATGGCTGTAGCTGGGTATGGTTGTAGCCGTATGGCTGTAGCTGGGTATGGTTGTAGCTGGGTATGGTTGTAGCTGTATGGTTGTAGCTGGGTATGGTTGTAGTTGTATGGTTGTAGCTGGGTATGGTTGTAGCTGTATGGCTGTAGCTGGGTATGGTTGTAGTTGGGTATGGTTGTAGTTGTATGGTTGTAGCTGGGTATGGTTGTAGCTGTATGGCTGTAGCTGGGTATGGTTGTAGCTGGGTATGGTTGCAGTTGTATGGTTGTAGCTGTATGGCTGTAGCTGGGTATGGCTGTAGCTGGGTATGGCTGTAGCTGGGTATGGTTGTAGCTGGGTATGGCTGTAGCTGGGTATGGCTGTAGCTGGGTATGGTTGTAGCTGGGTATGGCTGTAGCTGGGTATGGCTGTAGCTGGGTATGGTTGTAGTTGGGTATGGTTGTAGCTGGGTATGGTTGTAGTTGTATGGTTGTATGGTTGTATGGCTGGGTATGGTTGTAGTTGTATGGTTGTAGTTGGGTATGGTTGTAGCTGGGTATGGTTGTAGCTGGGTATGGTTGTAGTTGTATGGTTGTAGCTGGGTATGGTTGTAGCTGTATGGCTGTAGCTGGGTATGGTTGTAGCTGGGTATGGTTGTAGTTGTATGGTTGTAGCTGTATGCTGTAGCTGGGTATGGTTGTAGCTGGGTATGGTTGTAGCTGGGTATGGTTGTAGTTGTATGGTTGTAGCTGGGTATGGTTGTAGCTGGGTATGGTTGTAGCTGGGTATGGTTGTAGCTGGGTATGGTTGCAGTTGTATGGCTGTAGCTGTATATGGTTGTAGCTGGGTATGGTTGTAGCTGGGTATGGTTGTAGTTGGGTATGGTTGTAGTTAGGTATGGTTGTAGTTGTGTATGGCTGTAGCTGGGTATGGCTGTAGCTGGGTATGGTTGTAGCTGGGTATGGTTGTAGCTGGGTATGGTTGTAGCTGGGTATGGCTGTAGTTGTATGGTTGTAGTTGTATGGCTGTAGCTGGGTATGGTTGTAGCTGGGTATGGTTGTAGCTGGGTATGGTTGTAGCTGGGTATGGTTGTAGCTGGGTATGGTTGTAGCTGGGTATGGTTGTAGCTGGGTATGGTTGTAGTTGTATGGCTGTAGCTGTATGGTTGTAGTTGTATGGCTGTAGTTGTATGGTTGTAGCTGTATGGTTGTAGTTGGGTATGGTTGTAGCTGGGTATGGTTGTAGCTGTATGGCTGTAGTTGGGTATGGTTGTAGCTGGGTATGGTTGTAGCTGTATGGCTGTAGCTGGGTATGGCTGTAGCTGGGTATGGTTGTAGTTGTATGGTTGTAGCTGGGTATGGCTGTAGCTGGGTATGGTTGCAGCTGGGTATGGCTGTAGTTGTATGGTTGTAGCTGGGTATGGCTGTAGCTGGGTATGGTTGTAGCTGGGTATGGTTGTAGCTGGGTATGACTGTAGCTGGGTATGGTTGTAGCTGGGTATGGTTGTAGTTGGGTATGGTTGTAGCTGGGTATGGTTGTAGCTGGGTATGGCTGTAGTTATATGGCTGTAGCTGGGTATGGCTGTAGCTGGGTATGTTTGTAGCTGGGTATGGCTGTAGCTGGGTATGGTTGTAGTTGTATGGTTGTAGTTGGGTATGGTTGTAGCTGGGTATGGTTGTAGCTGGGTATGGTTGTAGCTGGGTATGGTTGTAGCTGTATGGCTGTAGCTGGGTATGGTTGTAGCTGGGTATGGTTGTAGTTGTATGGTTGTAGCTGTATGCTGTAGCTGGGTATGGTTGTAGCTGGGTATGGTTGTAGTTGTATGGTTGTAGCTGGGTATGGTTGTAGCTGTATGGCTGTAGCTGGGTATGGTTGTAGCTGGGTATGGTTGCAGTTGTATGGTTGTAGCTGTATGGCTGTAGCTGGGTATGGCTGTAGCTGGGTATGGTTGTAGCTGGGTATGGTTGTAGCTGTATGGTTGTAGCTGGGTATGGTTGTAGTTGGGTATGGTTGTAGTTGGGTATGGCTGTAGCTGGGTATGGCTGTAGCTGGGTATGGTTGTAGCTGGGTATGGTTGTAGCTGGGTATGGTTGTAGCTGGGTATGGCTGTAGCTGGGTATGGTTGTAGTTGTATGGCTGTAGCTGTATGGTTGTAGTTGTATGGCTGTAGTTGTATGGTTGTAGTTGTATGGCTGTAGCTGGGTATGGTTGTAGCTGGGTATGGTTGTAGCTGGGTATGGTTGTAGCTGGGTATGGTTGTAGTTGTATGGCTGTAGCTGTATGGTTGTAGTTGTATGGCTGTAGTTGTATGGTTGTAGCTGTATGGTTGTAGTTGGGTATGGTTGTAGCTGGGTATGGTTGTAGTTGTATGGCTGTAGTTGGGTATGGTTGTAGCTGGGTATGGTTGTAGCTGTATGGCTGTAGCTGGGTATGGCTGTAGCTGGGTATGGTTGTAGTTGTATGGTTGTAGCTGGGTATGGCTGTAGCTGGGTATGGTTGCAGCTGGGTATGGCTGTAGTTGTATGGTTGTAGCTGGGTATGGCTGTAGCTGGGTATGGCTGTAGCTGGGTATGGTTGTAGCTGGGTATGACTGTAGCTGGGTATGGTTGTAGTTGGGTATGGTTGTAGCTGGGTATGGTTGTAGCTGGGTATGGCTGTAGTTATATGGCTGTAGCTGGGTATGGCTGTAGCTGGGTATGGTTGTAGCTGGGTATGGCTGTAGCTGGGTATGTTTGTAGCTGGGTATGGTTGTAGCTGGGTATGACTGTAGCTGGGTATGGCTGTAGCTGGGTATGGTTGTAGCTGGATATGGTTGTAGCTGGGTATGGTTGTAGCTGGGTATGGTTGTAGTTGGGTATGGTTGTAGCTGGGTATTGCTGTAGCTGGGTATTGCTGTAGCTGGGTATGGTTGTAGCTGGGTATGGCTGTAGCTGGGTATGGTTGTAGTTGTATGGTTGTAGTTATATGGTTGTAGTTGTATGGTTGTAGTTGTATGGCTGTAGCTGGGTATGGTTGTAGCTGGGTATAGCTGTAGCTGGGTATGGCTGTAGCTGGGTATGGTTGTAGCTGTATGGCTGTAGCTGGGTATGGTTGTAGCTGGGTATGGTTGTAGTTGGGTATGGCTGTAGCTGGGTATGGCTGTAGCTGGGTATGGTTGTAGCTGTATGGCTGTAGCTGGGTATGGCTGTAGCTGGGTATGGTTGTAGCTGTATGGTTGTAGCTGGGTATGGTTGTAGTTGTATGGCTATAGTTGGGTATGGCTGTAGCTGGGTATGGTTGTAGCTGTATGGCTGTAGTTGTATGGTTGTAGTTGTATGGTTGTAGTTGTATGGTTGTAGTTGTATGGCTGTAGCTGGGTATGGTTGTAGCTGTATGGTTGTAGTATCAGTATTACATAGTATTACGCCCAAACATAGTGAGCGCCACAGGAGGTTGGTGGCTCCTTAATTGGGGATAACTTGAGCAGAATCAGGGGAATGGTATCAAATCTATCAAACACAGGATTTCATGTGTTTGATGCCATTCCATTTGCTCCGTTCCAGTCATATTTTTATGAGCCGTCCTCCGCTCAACAGCCTCCTGTGGTCCAGATAAACTAACGTGTGTCGAGGGTTGCAAAAATATTGAAACTTTCCCCAAATTAGCTGGTCTTTTAGGAAACCCCGGTTGGAAGATCCTTGGAATCAGGAGGGAATAAGCAGGAAATCCGGAATCCTCCAACCTATACGTAGATTTCTGGAAAATCTAGACATTTTGGTAAAGTTAGCAGATTTGTACAAGCCTCTGGTGTGTCTGACATTGTTCTCGTTTGTTGTTGTTCAGATTGTGGAAGATCGGAAGTCTCTGGATGGCTTCTCAAGGTCTGTAACAGTCACAAAGGAAGCATTTGAAAAGGCCTACAACTTAAGCAACGGAACTGCATTTGCCGGTGTTTTCCGATTCCCCAACATGTCCACGGTATGTCTGAGACTTCAATCGTCCTTTCACTGAATTAAAAAAAAAATCAACCGATAGTTGGTGTGGTGCCACTAGGGTCGTAGAATTCTGGTCCCAAATTTCCAGAAATCCTGGATTCCTGGATTCCCTACATACTCGCTCCACTTTCCTGGAGTTTTCCAACTGTTATTTCTGGAAAAACCAGAGCATTTTGGGAAGGTTATTGGAATTTTGAAATCCTAGGGGTATTATGGTTGTCATGCTCTCTCTTTCTTCCAGGATGTAAACAACAGCACAGTTCTGAATAACGAAGTGGTAGCGATCGAGATGGGCTGTATCATTGCCAATTTAACCGACAACATAAATCTTAATTTTCTAAACGTCCAGAAGGTAAATGTTGATGCGCTTTACTAATGCCTGTTAAGGTACAAGTATGTGGGATATAATGTATACATTGGCCCTAAGAGGAAAAGTAGCTTTGAAAATGTCCCATAGATGTACTGTAGGCTGAGGAACAAGACACACAGACTGATCAAAAGGTTTAGTTCATACCTCTTGGTGTAGTAGCTGTGGGGTTGGACTGACAGTCTGACAGAATCACCAAGTACATTTTACATGTTGCAGGAATTTGACCTGGTGAAATGGTACTGCCACAATAAACAGAATATACAGGCGAAATAAGATAAAGAGTTTACACAGGAACCTGGGTTGAATCCAAGTTGGGCTAACCCCCCCCCCCCCCCCCAATTTGCTGCATTTGGTGTGAAACACTTCTTCTAAATACTGAATGAGTACATCAGCTCTACCCATAATGCACTACTTTGTTTTCCACCAGTGGGGAGCCATTCCATCGTGCCAGTCATGGAACGGTGAAGGTATTTAGCTGCCATTACCTTTCCTAACTGATTTGCATACTATACAAGGTAAGGTTTGGAATGGCATACTTCCATTAAGTAAGCATAGCGAGTAGCTAGTAGACTGTAGTATAAGCACTATGCAAGGGCACATCTTAGTAAATAAAATAAAAACAGGAAGTCACACTTACTGCATTTGTAGAATAAATTGGATTACGGTACGACGCCCACTGTTCAGGAAGTATACCGGTACTCAGGCAGTGTTCAGGTAGTTAGTATCCGATTCTCACCGTTTTTCCCTTCATAGGGAGTCAACCCAACTGGACAGATTACGGCTGTTTGACCATTGTGAAAGGGGACAACATAACCTGCCAATGTACACACCTGACTTTCTTTGCTGTGCTAATGGTACGGTTTCCTCGTTCTCTTATAGGGTGGGCAAAATTCAGGTAACGTTCCTAAAATTCCCAGGTTTTCTACAAATCCCGATTGGTAATTCCTTCCTCATCTTCAAACTGGGATATCTGGAAAACCTTGGAATTTTGGGAAAGTTACCAGAATTTTCCAACCCGGTTCTTTTACCATTTACTGTATTGTTGGGAAGGGCCATAAATCAGTATTTCACCGTTAGTCTACACCTCTTGTTTACCAAGCATGTGACAAATATCATTGGATTTGATTTAATAATGTTGCATATGCTCCAGATTGTTGCTCATTTCATTTAAATTCTAAGCAGATCTATTTGAAATAGTAAAACAAAAAAGATTTCTAACACATGAATCTGTTCATCACTAACCTGTGCTTCTTTTTCAGTCCCCTCCGAACCAGACTATCTCAGACGGTGATATGAACTCTCTCACCTACATCACCTATGTGGGGTGTGGCGTGTCCATGTTCTTCCTGGGCGTGGTTCTCTTCATGCACTTCCTGATAAAGTAGGTAGCACCGCCCACTGTCATTATGGCACTGGTCACTACTTCCTGCTAAAGTAGGTAGCTCCGCCCACTGTCATTATGGCACTGGTCACTACTTCCTGATAAAGTAGGTAGCTCCGCCCACTGTCATTATGGCACTGGTCACTACTTCCTGCTAAAGTAGGTAGCTCCGCCCACTGTCATTATGGCACTGGTCACTACTTCCTGATAAAGTAGGTAGCTCCGCCCACTGTCATTATGGCACTGGTCACTACTTCCTGCTAAGGTAGGTAGCTCCGCCCACTGTCATTATGGCACTGGTCACTACTTCCTGCTAAAGTAGGTAGCTCCGCCCACTGTCATTATGGCACTGGTCACTACTTCCTGATAAAGTAGGTAGCTCCGCCCACTGTCATTATGGCACTGGTCACTACTTCCTGATAAAGTAGGTAGCTCCGCCCACTGTCATTATGGCACTGGTCACTACTTCCTGCTAAGGTAGGTAGCTCTGCCCACTGTCATTATGGCACTGGTCACTACTTCCTGATAAAGTAGGTAGCACCGCCCACTGTCATTATGGCACTGGTCACTACTTCCTGCTAAAGTAAGTAGCTCCGCCCACTGTCATTATGGCACTGGTCACTACTTCCTGATAAAGTAGGTAGCTCCGCCCACTGTCATTATGGCACTGGTCACTACTTCCTGCTAAGGTAGGTAGCTCCGCCCACTGTCATTATGGCACTGGTCACTACTTCCTGCTAAGGTAGGTAGCTCTGCCCACTGTCATTATGGCACTGGTCACTACTTCTTGCTAAGGTAGGTAGCTCTGCCCACTGTCATTATGGCCCGGTTCACTACTTCCTGCTAAGGTAGGTAGCTCCGCCCACTGTCATTATGGCACTGGTCACTACTTCCTGCTAAGGTAGGTAGCTCCGCCCACTGTCATTATGGCACTGGTCACTACTTCCTGCTAAGGTAGGTAGCTCTGCCCACTGTCATTATGGCACTGGTCACTACTTCCTGATAAAGTAGGTAGCTTCGCCCACTGTCATTATGGCACTGGTCACTACTTCCTGCTAAGGTAGGTAGCTCCGCCCACTGTCATTATGGCACTGGTCACTACTTCCTGCTAAGGTAGGTAGCTCTGCCCACTGTCATTATGGCACTGGTCACTACTTCCTGATAAAGTAGGTAGCTCCGCCCACTGTCATTATGGCACTGGTCACTACTTCCTGCTAAGGTAGGTAGCTCCGCCCACTGTCATTATGGCACTGGTCACTACTTCCTGCTAAGGTAGGTAGCTCCGCCCACTGTCATTATGGCACTGGTCACTACTTCCTGCTAAGGTAGGTAGCTCTGCCCACTGTCATTATGGCACTGGTCACTACTTCCTGCTAAGGTAGGTAGCTCTGCCCACTGTCATTGTGGTACTGGTCAACAAAGCTGTAATCTGAAAACATACTAGCTGTCAAATCCTTGCTTTCCTCCTTCCTTGTTTCCTCAATTATTTTTTAAAGCGGATTGGAGGAGGAGGTCTGAGGATATTAAACAAAGCCCATAGCCAGCCCATCTCTACATGTAGTAAGGGCCTCCATTGACCTGAAAACTTAACCACACTGCTAACTTTGTGCCTAACCTTAAATTAAGACCAAAAAAGGTTATTTTTGTTTTCATAAAATGTTTTATGATATAGTCAATTACGACTCAGGCCACCTAGTGAGTGTCCCTTGACCTACTAACCCCTTGAACTTTGACCTCTAACTTCTAACCTGTATGTGACATCCAGGAAGGCGAAGTCAAGCAATACCACCCAGATCCTGATCCAGCTGTTTCTGTCCATGTTCATGCTCAACATCACCTTCTTGACCAACGGGTGGGTGGCCAGTCTGCGGAGCCCAGTGGGCTGCCAGGTGATGGCTGCGGCCATGCATTACTCTATGCTGGCCACCTTCACCTGGTTCGCCGTGGAGGCCTTCCACCTCTGTCAGCAGCTCTACAAGTCAGGCTCCGCCCCCATACCGCGCTACGTCATGAAAGTGTGCATCGCCGGGTGGGGTGAGTGATACTGATACTCAGGTTGCGATGGCTACTGGAGGTTTTGAATGAGATAAAGTCAGGGTTGTACTCTAGGTAGGGCCGGGTTCGGGATGTTAGGGATTATGATGTAGGGACTTTGGGGGAGGGAGGGGGAGGGGTAACGCTCAGGAGGGATTTGAAGCCTTGAACCTGTGCCTGAGAGTCCAACTGAGTCAATTGAGTGTCAGTGTTTGTTTTTGTTTTTTTGCAAATGGTTAAAGAATTGAATAACCTACTTATCTTTTTTTTGTTTGCGCCATGTCCTCTGCCTTAGTGCTGCCCAGCACGGTCGTGATCATCCTCTTCAGTCTGGGTAAATACGGAAAACAGATCATCTACACTGACGGAGGGAAAGAGGTGTACATGTGGGTCTCACTTATGTAATACTTGATTTAACATTTGTCTTTTCAGAGTTAAAATAACTTGTAGAGTCTCAGGCTCAATCCAGGCTTATACCCTGTGCTTATTATTGCACTGTGAAGGTCCTGGATCCTAGACATAATGAACATCAGCCACACTACATATACCCTAACTCTATAGCAACTACACTACATATACCCTAACTCTATAGCAACTACACGACATATACCCTAACTCTATAGCAACTACACCACATATACCCTAACTCTATAGCAACTACACGACATATACCCTAACTCTATAGCAACTACACAACATATACCCTAACTCTATAGCAACTACACTACATATACCCTAACTCTATAGCAACTACACTACATATACCCTAACTCTATAGCAACTACACTACATATACCCTAACTCTATAGCAACTACACTACATATACCCTAACTCTATAGCAACTACACTACATATACCCTAACTCTATAGCAACTACACCACATATACCCTAACTCTATAGCAACTACACCACATATACCCTAACTCTATAGCAACTACACCACATATACCCTAACTCTATAGCAACTACACGACATATACCCTAACTCTATAGCAACTACACGACATATACCCTAACTCTATAGCAACTACACGACATATACCCTAACTCTATAGCAACTACACGACATATACCCTAACTCTATAGCAACTACACGACATATACCCTAACTCTATAGCAACTACACTACATATACCACTCTATAGCAACTACACGACATA